>NC_056727.1:994787633-995077633 GCF_019279795.1 Protopterus annectens | reverse complement strand
ATCGGCCCATCTCATTACTTAATGTTGATTATAAAATGTTTATGAATATCTTTGCTGATAGACTGAAGACAATCATTCCCGGCATTATAGATATAGATCAGACAGGCTTCATTGTAAATAGAAATACTTTTGATAATATAAGAAGAACTTTAACATTAATAGATTTTGCAAATAGGAAAAAGAAAGATTTAACACTTATTAGTCTTGATATAAGTTCAGCATTTGATTCAGTAAGTTGGGACTATCTGTTTACCTTAATGAAGTGCACAAACTTCTCGGATGCATTTGTAAATCTAATTGAACATTTATACAAAGGAACGTTGGCTTATATTAAGGTAGGAACATATGTTTCACAAAAAATACCCATTCTTAAAGGTACAAAACAAGGATGCCCACTTTCTCCACTATTATTCACTTTAGTAATGGAGCCTTGGGCTAATTTGATCAGAAACAGTACTGACATAGAGGGTTTTGAAATAGATGAAAATACAACATCCAAAATTCAACTTTTTGCAGATGATGTTCTAATTACATCAGCAGGATCTAATTCTTCTATACAGTCTCTATTTGATAACATGATGAATTTTAAAAGTATTTCTGGTTTAATATTCAATGAAGAAAAAACTAAAATACTACCTATATATACACGAAAAAATATTCTCATTAGTGATTTTACTAAATATGTACCCAATTCAGGTCAGATAACTTATTTAGGTATAATACTATCTAAAGATATTAAATCTATTATATATAATAATTATAATACCTGTTTTCTTAATATACAAAATCTTTTAATACCTGGAATAATATGTTTTTTACTATGGAGGAGAGACTTACAATTATTAAAATGATAATATTCCCCAAGATTTTATACTTAATACAATCAATAATACTCCCACCTACAAAAATAATTATCAAGAAACTGAACACACTAATGTTAAATTTCTTATGGGCACCTAATAGACCTAGGATTGCATTAAAGAAACATACTAATAGCTGGTCTCAAGCGGGTATTTCTTTTCCAGACTTTAATTTATATACTATCTCTTCTATTGTAAAAGTTATTACTTTATTAATAGATCAGTCATATGTCACAAAATGGAAAGATTATTGGGAGCTAATTAGTATACACTCCATGAAAATCTCCTTAACACATAAAAATATGATTGTAAATAACTCCATGTTATGGTTACTAAAGGAATTTTGTACTTCACCTATTACACCTAAACATATGGTTTGTTACCCATTAAATATTATTATTAGTTATCGTAACTTTATATTTATGCACCCTAAGTATAGGGAATGGAATTTTATTGTATTTCCTATAATGTATACTCAGGGTATGCTTTTGTCATCTACTTCTGAAGGAACTCATTTAGCTATAGATAATGATCTAAAGTACTGGTATCAGTTGATATCTGATAATAAAGTTAAAAATCTAGATTTCTTAAAACAAGAATTTGATCTAAGAGAAACTTGCTGGTTAGAGGTTCAGACCTTTAGACAACATCTCATTAATAAAATAGATTTAATGTCTATAACTGTTAAAGAATCTATTCCAACACTGATTGATTACTTGATATTAAATTTACAACATAATGTTTCTGATAAAGGTAAACTTTCATACATACATAAAGTTATCAGACAAGAAACTTTCTACAGTGTAGATTCATACTGGAATTATTTCACTTCTATTAATGGGGACCCACCAAATCAACAAGATAAACAATATATATTGGAATCTGCTTATAGAACTACGTCTTCCATTGTCTGGAGACTTTATACATGGAAATTTTTACATAGATCTTTTTATACACCTTTGATGATGAATAAAATAAATAATAAAGATAATCTATGTAAGAGATGTAATGTAGAAATTAATGCTGACTGGGCTCATATGTTTTATGACTGTATAAAATTGAAAGAATACTGGAAGTCAATTAATGAATTTTTGCAGGCTCTTTTACAGATAATTTCATTATTTCTAAATCTCTTATATTATTCAACACACCTGTACCTCAAAGTGTTAAAAAGGTTAAGCTTCCCTTGTTATGGTCTATTCTAGCAGTGGCTAGGAAAATAATAACTAGAAATTGGATTTCAGATACACCTCCTTCGTTCAATGAATTTAAAAATGTTATGAATATAGTGTGCCATATGGAAATAAACACAATTAGGACTAGAACAAATAGAAAAACATCTTATTTTATTGTATGGGATAATTTACAAAATTTGTTAAAAAAATTTAATTTCAATAGCATGGTATTTTAGTTTAATTAATTGATCTGATTGTAGTGGATGTCTTTGTAAATACTTTAGTTGTTTTGTTGAATATTATAATAATACCTATTTTTAATTACTTGTATAAAATTGTTATGATATTTCTCTTATATGTTAAAACAATAAACCTGTTTTGAAAAAAAAGAAATATGGAACACAACTAAGTATTAGTATCACTATAACTTAAGGCTAATTAGCATATTAATGACATCATCTATTATCTATTCCATCTAACAATGCTATTTACATTTAAATATCCATTTAGTCCAGGGGCATGTCCGCCCTAAGTCTCACTTGCCATTTGAGTTCCTTTACTTCCAGTATTGGATTACAGTCACCAAAAATAATGGAAACTGTTTCAATCACAATGAATTTAAAAATGGAGCATTGAGTGCTGACTTTAATGTGCTTGGTCAGAGCATTTTTACAGTCACCTTTTCTAATAGCTTGAAAATGTTCTTTGATCCTGTCGCTGAGTCTTCTAATGGTTTTCTCCACATAAAAGGCATCACAAGAAGAGGACACTCCTAAGCAGACAATGTTAGTGGAATTACAATCAAACTTTTCTACAAAATCAAAAGTAAAATGAAGTGGTCTCAATAGAAATGTATCCCTTTGAGCAATGTGTTGGCAGCAAACACATCTTCCACAGGTATACATATATAATAGCGCTCAAGTCTAGTTATGTCTTTAGTGATCGCTTATTAAAGCTATTTATTTCTTATTCTGAGCATAGTTCTTCTATTTTTCAGAAGGTATTTTTTTATTTTATTTTTCATTGTATTTAGTTTCATAGTAGCCGCAGTGGTATGGTGGTAGCGTTGTTACCTCACAGCAAGAGGTTCTCCCGATCGATTCTCAGCGTGGCTTGGGAGTGCCTTCTGTGTGGAGTCTGCATGCCGTCTCCGCGGTTGGGTAGCGTTCGAAAGACATGCGTGCGTAAATGGGCATGCCTTCGTTGAAGGTTGGGCGTCGAGCTGGCACCTTGGCGTTTCGTAAAAATCTACTGCCAATCATTAGGGGACCAGAGTTCTGCTATGACGACCCCTTACCGGGAAAAAGCCGAAAAGACAAACATTACCGGCTTTGGATAGTGGTTTAGTTTTTATATATATATATATATATATATATATATATATATACATATATATATATATATAGGTTCCCTTTTAGAAGACCGAAGACGCTTGGTCAAACTCAAAAGCCTGAAATGGAAAAATATCAAAGCGGCTTTTAAGCAAATTCTTTCCCTGGGAAAAATTTGCTTGGCTGCTTTGTTACTTTGCTGTTTTAGGCAATGTAGTGTAGTCTCAGAGTTGGTATATTTAAGTAGGGGGGTGTGGGGGGCAAAGCCCCTACTTAATGTAATGTTTAAAGTGTTTTATTTTATTTATTTTTTTGTTGGAACAGCGATTTTTTTACCTAGGAAAAAAAAATCGCTGCTCTGACAGTTCAAAATTGTAAGATTTCACTTACATAGGTTCGATTAATCATTGTTCACTTTTTTTAAGCATTTGATGATCTAATATAGACCATATATATATATATATATATATAGATATATATATATATATATATACACACACACACACATATATGTGTGTGTGTGTGTATATTATATATATATATATATATATATATATATATATATATATATACACACACATACAGATTATATATATATATATATATATATATATATATATATATATATATATATGCCTATACACACACATTATATATATATATAGAGAGAGACAGAGAGTGTGTGTCATTATGTTAGAAAGTTATTATTCCCACTTTTATGTTTAACAGCTTTTTTAATTGTCTAATTTCAGCTTTTGTGTTACATGCAATACACCAATGTTTGGTAAGTTGATCTTTTATACAGTTCTTTCTTGTCATATCCATTTGAGCCTATGTTACATCTTACAAAAGTTTTTGCTTTATTGAAAGCCCTCAGGCAAATAAACAAACACACCTCCAGTACACCCCTAAAACCTATTAATGTAATACTAACACACAAAACTATACACATCTTCAAATATTGAAGTTTTACCTTCCTAATAGGAATAATTGTCCCAGACTGGAAGCTACATTCATAGACTTGGGTTAACCTAAAAATAAAGTTATCCATGCTAAGACTCATAATACAGTCTGTGCTTTTACTAAGTGCAGCCTGGTTTTGTCTTATCTTTATTGCTCTCCCAGATATGGAATACAGTTTAATGCTTTCAGAAAACATGATCTCCTAGCCACTGGAAAAATACTACTTAGTCTACTTTTGTTGATCTTTATCAGATTGTCTCCATGGAGACATGGGAACCAGATACAGAGTTGCTTCTACAAGCACTCATTTATTTGCTAGACAATGTTCTTTTTTATTTATTTGCTTGCTCTTAAAACTTCTTACTAGATCAAGCCAAGGGCCTTAATCCAGTTATCCTCCTATGCAAGAGTGAAAAAAGCACATTTTGTCTTCTATCCACTTTTGACCAGACTTTTCTTCTTTTTTTTTTTTTTTTTTTTACATTGCAGTGCCTACATTTCTTAAAGCTGATCAAACAGAAAGAAAGAATAAGTAAAGTATTCCCATAACACTTGAAAATAACTGAGAAAACTGTAATTTATAGCATGCAGATTATATCTTGCATTATAAAAGCACTACCATTAAGAACAAAATGTTGTTCTAAAGTTCTTTCTTCCTCTTCCCCCTCCTACATTTTATTCAAAACATTAATGTCATGAAGTAGGGCATATAATTTCGAGTTCTCTACAAGTTTAACAAAGTAAAAAAAGTCTGATATTTCCAGGATTTCTTGTTCTGTCATGTTTCACAAATATAAACAATACATTGTAGCCCCACATTTATTTGTCAATTTTTAAGCTGCTAATTTTATTTCTGTTGATCTCCATCTCCCAAATCCAGTCTCTGCTGCATTTCTAAAGTACTCCTGGTTCTTCTAGTAAACTCCGCTTTTTTTCTCTCTCAAGCATTTTCCATTGAAATGTTGGAATATGTTTCACTAGCACAGTCCCTCTGTGATCTTTATTAGTAGAAGAACAATAAGCAGAATCTCTTTCTGTTTCATAACTCACTTTTTGTTATAAAAGCTTCTGTATTTCCTACTTAGCATACCCTGCATCAAAAAATGATTATGTCCCTGCAGGAAACAATATTCTGAAAATAGCTGGGTACAGCAGCTTGAATCTCATGCCTGCTTCTCGACATTCTATAATTAGTGGAATAAATTCACTCCTTTTCTGTCTGGTGTACAGAGAGTAATCATTTTCAACAAATTTTCTACTCTCTGCCACTTTTAGTATTTTGTCCTTCTGCCACAGCTTTTTTTAGAATCACCTCCTTCTGCTGGTAGGATTACATCTTTACTATTAAATGTCTAGGTTGCTTTTTCATGGCTAGGTTGGAGCATACACATGATGTGTCCTTTCAATTAACAACTCCTGCTATGGAATACTAGTCCAATCACTTATTTGTGCTTTCATAAAATTAATACAGCTTCACTGGTACAGTAGAAAATCTCAGATTTTCCCTACATGCTCTGTCCTCTAATTCTATTATTTTTTGAAACATCTCTTCTTGAGCAGTCTCATTTTCAACCAGCCTTTTCTTCATTTTGACCTCTGATTTTTGCAGTTTTATTTCCTCAGCTGAATATCTTTTCAAAGTTTCCTCCATTTTCCAGCCTTTTGTTATTTGAGTTGATATTCTCTTTCAGTGTTTCATTTATTTTAATCAACTCTGAGTACATTTGACTTATTTTTTCTTCCAGGTTACAGGAAGTCATGTCTCGCACAAAAGCTGGAGCTTGCACTTCTTTTTGCTGAACAGCTGCAAAGTTCTTCACAATCAGTGTTTTTGCCTCATCTTTTATGATTGATTTTCTTTCAGGTTCTCTGAATTTCTTTTTTGTTGACATCCAGGCAGTGCACTTAATAGCTAGTTGCTGAAATTTATTGAAAAATACAATTGCTTTCTCTTCTGAGTTTCTGTTTTCAAACTGGGAGAGCTGAAATTAAGCTGTTACTCTGTGTGTAGCCATCTTAGAAGTCCCCACCCATAATGATATCTTTGGTGAAAATTGAGTAATAAATTACAGTGGATATAAAAAGTTTACACACCCTTGTTAAAATGCCAGGTTTTTGTGATATAAAAAAATGAGACAATAAACAATTTCAATACTTTTTCCACCTTTAATGTGACCTATAACCTGTACAATTCAATTGAAAAACAAACAAATCTGTTAGGGGAAAAATATACAAAATAAAAAATGTACGATAAGCTGGTTGCATAAGTGTGCACACCCTTAAACTAATACTTTGTTAAACCACCTTTTGATTTAATTACAGCATTCAGTATTCTTGGGGAGTCTATTAGCATGGCACATCTTGACTTGGCAATATTTGCCCACTCTTCCTTGCAAAAGTGCTCCAAATCTGTTAGATTGTGAGGGCATCTCTTATGAACAGCCCTCTTCAGATCACCTCACAGATTTTCTATTGGATGTAGGTCTGGGCTCTGGCTGGGCCATTCCAAAATTTTAATTTTCTTCTGGTTAAGCCATTCTTTTGTTGATTTGGATGTATGTTTGGGGTCATTGTAGTGTTGAAAGGTGAAATTCCTCTTTATCTTCAGCTTTCTAGTAGATGCCTGAAGGTTTTGGGCCAAAAGTGACTGGTATTTGGAACTGTTCATAATTCCCTCCACCTAGACTAAAGCCCCAGTTCTAGCTGAAGAAAAGCAACCCCAAAGCATGATACTGCCACCATCATTCTTTACAATGGGGGTGGTGTTCTTTTGGTGATGTGAAGTGTTGTTTTTGTGCCAAATTAACCTTTTTGAATTGTGGCCAAAAAGTTCAACCTTGGTCCCATCAGACCATAATACATTTTCCCACATGCTTTTGGGAGACTTGATATATTGTTTTGCAAATTTTAGCTGGGCCTGAATGTTTTTCTGTGTAAGAATAGGCTTCCATCTTGCAATCTTACCCCATAGCCTTGACATATGGAGAATACAGGAGATTATTGTCACATGTAGTACACAATCAGTACTTGCCAGAAATTCCTGCAGCTCCTTCACTGTTGCTGTAGGTCTCTTGGCAGCCTCCCTGACCAGTTTTCATCTTGTCTTTTCATCAATTTTGGAGGGATGTCCAGTTCTTTGCAATGTCACTGTTGTCCCATATTTTCTCCACTTTTTGATGACTGTCTTCAATGTGTTCTATGGTATATCCAATGCTGTGGAAATTTTTTGTACCCTTCTCCTGACTGATACCTTTCAACAATGAGATCCCTTTGATGCTTTGTAAGCTCTCTGTGAACCATGGCATTTGTTATAGCAGACAACTGAGTAAATGTCAGGAAAATCCTACTAGGACAGCTGAACTTTATTTGGGGTTAACCAGTGTCTCTTTAATTGATGGCAGGTGTGTACCCAAGAAGACTGAATGCTGTAATTAACTCAAAATGTGCTTCAACAAAGTATTAGTTTAAGGGTGTGTACACTTATGCAACCAGCTTATTGTATGTTTTTTTATTTTTTATTTATTTATTTATTATTATTTTTTTATTTATGGACAACCTAAAACCTCAACAGGAATCATCTTTGGAGCTATTTGTTGATATAAAATATTTGTGACAGTTAGTTTTTGACCAGCAGGTAATCAACTTTTTGATATTCTTGGCCAGAATAAAACATAACAGTCTCTTTCCTTGTAACTGATAGTTACCAAAAGTACTTCATGTATTTTCTCTAACATAAACTTTCTAAGCTGAATATGAACACATTTTTAAACACCTTTATTAATTTATAACTTAAGGCACAGATAAACATACATTAACAGAAAACAAAAACAATATTAACATTTCCTTTTACATACATTATATACATTCTATATTATATGGTACATCACATCTTTTCTTTCTTTATAACTATCATCAGCCCAACATTATGTCATTTGCTCAATTCACCCTTCTCAAACATTATTATGTATTGTTCCCACAATTTCCGTTTATTTCTGTGTAATTTGCTACTTCCCTTTTCTAAAGAACCTACTTCCAGTTATTTTATCTCTGTTACAGTATTCAACACTTCAAATATAGTTGTTCTTTTTATATCCATTTTCTAGTAATTGCTTTTTGGTAGCCACCAGAATTAAACTTAGCAAGGCCTTGCTTTTTCTAGACATTTCAGATCCTGTATCCCAGCTCAAAAAGTCATTTTGTTAGTTACAGTCATTCGCTCACCCAATATTTCTGGCAGAGTAGTCTGTAAGGAATTTTCAAAATCTGCCAACTCATTACACTCCCAAAACATATATTCTCAGTTGCCTCATTCTTCCCATTACACCTACAACATTTGCTGTCGACCTGAGGAAAAAAAATATTTGAAGCCTGCCTGGGTTATAAAAATACCTATGCAAAATACTTCCAAATGAAAATCCTAAATCTTCTGGACTGTGTTGCATACTTGGGAACCACACATGTTCTCTCGTTGCACCGTTGTAAATTACTTTTCCAGTCTGTCTTCCCAATCTTTTCTAACCTTCTCTGATTGATTCTTATAGTTACAGTCCAATTTTTATACGCCTTACTAATTATCCCTTTTGTAGCAACAATGTCTCTTCTAGATTCAACTAAAATGTCTAACAGATCAGTTCTTACACTTAGGATTCCTCTATCCCATTCTCGTTGCTGTACTCTGTTATCACTTTCTGGTAGAGAAGGCAGTCTCTAGCTTGCAGTCCAAATGTCTTCTTGGCCTCATCTCACTCTATTACCTTTCCCTCTCTAGTTATTTGCTTTCAGCATGTTGGATCCTTTATCAATTTTCTCCAATAGATTTGAGTCCCTTCTTACACATTTTCTGTACTTCTACTTGCAGTCATCCCTACTGGCAAAATCTCCTTTCTCCATTCTCATGCTGGCTTAGTAATCTTAGAATACGTTCTGCATTCTATGACTATACTATCCTGCATGGTTGTTATAATTCACCTTTAGGATCTGCCTCCAAAATCCCACTCTCACCTTATTTCTTGAACTCCCCCCCCTGCTTCATCATCACCCCTTTACACTTTGAATCACTTCTGCTTATTTTATATTTATATATATATATATATATATATATATATATATATACATACATACATATATATATATATATATATATGTGTGTGTGTGTGTGTGACCCTTAAATGTGTAGCCCTAAAGTGTCTTGTTCTTTTGGAAGGATCAACTTATCCCGCTTAACCCTTTCATCTCCCCCTCCTAGATAAATTCCTTCAACTCTTTATTAATTATTGTTTACAACTTCTCTGGCTGATAAATAATGCCTGACCTATACAAAAACCTTAAGGGACTAAACACATTTTCACTGCTTGTATGTTGATATCCATCTTCATATACAAGAGCTTCCAACTTCTATGTATTTCTATTATCTTTTGTTTACTCTCTTCCCACATATCCTTAGCTGCCATAAAAAAGCATTTTAATACATACTCCAAAATATTCTACACCATTTTTAAATTCCACTTTCATTTTTTTCCCACTGGCTAGCTATAACTTCTGAAGAAATTTCTATCTTCCCTAATAACTCTCAAATAATTTCCACTACCTAGTCCTTAAATTCTTCTGTTTTTAGCAGGTAAATGGGTAAGTGCCAGTGTCTCATTTTTTACTTCATTACCATGCATTTTATCTTTTTGAAGCAAGAAACATCTTTATTAAATTATCATTTATAACATAGGCACTCATACATTTATATAAACTAAAACAAACTTAAATTGACATAGTTTTAGTTGCAAACATTTTACATCAAAACCATATTGACATAATTTTAGTAGCAAACATTATACATCACTTATAATCTATCCAGTCATTGTCAGTCAATCACTACATAGTTCATTCAAATCCTGCCTTCTTTTAAACCTTGTTCCTCTTCTGCATGTATTGTTCCCACAATTCCCATTTTTTCTATGTAATTTGCTTTTACCTTTTTCTAAATATACCATTTCTCCAGTTTTTTTAATCTCTGTTACTATATTCACAACTTCTAGTACAGCTGGTTTAGACTTTGATTTCCATTTTCTAGTAATTGCTTTTTTGGCAGCCACCATAATTAGACTCAGCAAGGCCTTACTATGTCTAGGCAATTCCAATTCTAAATTATAGCTCAAAAACTCATTTCCTTTGTCATCCCAACTTCCTCACCCAGTATCTCTGACAGAGCAGTCTGCAATGAATCTTTAAAGTCTACCAAGTCATTACACTCCCGGATCTCTTTCTTACCAATTACACTCCCAATATTTGCTGTCTACCTGTGGCAAAATTCTTTGGAGTCTACTTAGGGTATAAAAATACCTATATAAACAATACCAAGGAAAAATCTTAAATCTTCTAGATTTTGTTCCATATTTGGGAGACATGCATATATTCCTCCAGTGTTTCTTATAGGTTCATAGCAGGCTACTCGGCTAGTGGCCCTAGAGCCTTTACAAGCCTGGCCATGTTAAACCCAAGTATCCCCATTTGTTGTTTTTGGGAAGATAGAATGAATGTATGAACAGAGTGGGGGTCTGTGATCAACACCGGCTACCCTTGTCCATAAGGGACATGGCTGTCACCCCTGGGGTGAATTTTCAGTATCCCATCCAATTATTTAGGTTGCATTTGAATAAGGTCAGTGAGGAGCTCTGTTTTACATGAATAGAAAGTCTATTCCAGAGAAGCAGCAGTTTCTGGGAGACATATCTGTCTCTCCAGCATGTTCTGTTAATGTCACAGGCTAGGTTGGGATCCCTAGAGCAAGCAACTCTTATAGGTTCATAGGTTCATAGGTGTGAATTAGGCTAATGGCCCTGGAGCCTTTTACAAGCCTAGCCCATAGGATTACTCTGGCATTGTGTCACCTGACCTTTGTTCCCAGAGCCACTATCAAGTAGAGACACTGGAGTGATCCCCAGGGTGTATTTTCCATTTCCCATCCATTCATCCAGATTCCTCTTGAAGAGGGCCAGTGAGGCACTCCGCTTGGCATGTATGGGAAGCCTATTCCATAGCATGGGCAGTCTCTGGGTTATGAACCTATCCCTCCAGCTTGTTCTGTTGATTGTGGTAATAAGGTTGAGGTCTCTGGAGTGTGTAGTCTGGAGAGATTGGGATTTCTTTAGATGTAGCATTTCTAACAGGTTTGGGTCAGGCATGGCTTTGTAAGTGAAGCAGTAATCACCTCTAAGTAGGCGATATGAGACAGAGAATAGTTGGAGTTTTTGTAGTCTGTCCATATAGGACAAGTGTTTAAGGCCTAGGATCCTCTTTGTGAGGTACTTTTGCGGCCTCTCCAGTAGTGGCAAGTGTCTAGTGAGGTACATGCCAAATGGGGCATTGTATTTGATGACTGGCCTAATGAGGGAAGAATAGAGGGAGACAATGACTTCTTTCTTCCTGGATGCAAAACCCTTAGTAATGAGCTATGCCACATAGAAGGACTTTCTGACCACAATGGCAATGTGGTGGTCAAAAGAGAGGTTGCTGTCAACCTGTGTTCCCAGATCTCTTATGACACCTTCTGTGTTCAGTGGACTACCATTGATGTGGTAATTCATGGGAACCAGGTTCTCTGTTCTTTCACTGTGTTCTTTGTGAATTCCTTACCAAATCTCTTCTCCCAGTCCTTTCTAACCTCCTCTGATTGATTTTTATAGTTATCTTGCAATATTTTATATGCCCTATGAATTATTCCTTTTTCATTAGCATCTTCTGTTCTAGATTCTACTTATACCCCAAGTGCTTTCACTTAAGATCCCCCTATTTCTTTCTCTTTGCCTATACTCTGATATTAATCATTGATAGGAAAGGCAATCTGTAGCCTGCAGTTTGAATAAATTTGTGGCCTCTTCCCATTCTATTACCTATCCCTCTCTAATTATTTGCTGCCAATACCTTGGTTCTTTTGCCAGTTTCTCCAATAAATTCCAGCCCTCTCTTGGTTATTGTCTATATCCCTAATTGCAGTCATCTCTATTGACAGGATCTCCTTTCTCCATTCCAATTTTGGCTTGCTTCTTTAGAATACTTTCTTCTACTTTATGAATATAATATTATGTGTGGTTAGTGTTATTCTCCTTAAGGATCTGCATCCAAACTCCCAGTCTGTCCTTGTTTCTTGAGCTTCCCCCTGTTTCATCATCATCCCTTTCCACTTTGAATTATAAGTTTATGCTTGTGCTATGAGTAGGAGCCTTAACTGTGTAGCTCTGAAATACCCCATTCAAATTAGGTAATCCCAAACTGCCTTGTTCAACTGGAAGAAGCAACTTACTCACTTGACTCTTGCTATTTTCCCCTCCCAGATAAAATCTTTCAGCTTTTTATTAATTGCTATCCACAACCTCTCCTCTGGTTGATAAAAATATCCCTGACCTGTGAATAAAGCTAAAGGGACTAAAAACATTTAACTGCTTGTATCTTGCTATCCATATCCATATAACAGAACTTCCACTTTAGCAGTTTTTGTATTATCTTTTGTTTAGTCTCTTCCCTTGCATTTTATCTTTGTTTTTATTGGCACGTGATCTGAAATAGTTATTGGTTTTGTGTCAAATCTTTCAATTAAATGCAATTGTTTCTATGAAGCATAATTTCTGTCTAGCCTCACCTAGTTATTGTACCTTGTGGAATAGTATGAAAATTCTCTCCAAGTCCTTACTACTGAGTTCACACCTTCCATACCAAATATTTTCATAATTTTCTTCAGAAATCTACCCTCTTTTGTTATATTTTCCCTTCTAAGTCCACCTACAGTAATATTCCCTACTGGAAACTATTTCTCCCCACATTTTCTTAAGGTCCATAATAGCAGTTTTAGGTGGAATATAAATACATGCCAGTGTAATCATCCTCCCTCACCAGTACCCCCTTACTGCCACAAATCTACCATTGCTATTTCTTTTTTCCCTCTTGTATCACTATTGGAACTCTTCTAGCAATTAGTATAAGTAATCCTCTTTTTTTGTTCTCTATATTCTGCTGAATATCCATCCTGAAATAATTTCTTTATCAAATTCACATGCTCACTTTTTCCAACCATGTCTCCTGTAGCATTGCTATTCTTATTCTGTCTTTCTTAATATAATTCAATACTCTCACCTTTTTGTCTATACATATGAGGCCATTAATGTTTCAAAATATTATGGATAGCATAGCCATTGTGATAAGAAGTTATTATTCCCATCTGTTATATATGACAGCTTTTTAACATTTTATTTTATTTATTTATTTTACATTTGTTGACCCGGGAGTGTCTGACTGAGCTGAAGCCCTTTTTCAGCAGAGGCCCGGGGAGAAAAGCTCCAAGTAATATAAACAATTTTACAGTTCCAAGGTAATTTAAGAAATGCTTACAGTAATACATAAAGCTTAAAAGTCAAAAATCAAAAGAAAACAAATGTGAAACACATCAGTACATCATTATAAATAAAGGTATAAATGCATAGGAAGTTATACGAAATGTTGTAATACATGAACTACTGCCTGTATCTTAAAAGGTGTTTACAGAGAAAGTAATGGAAAGGAAAGTATAGAGGTGACTAGAAGAAAGAGGGAGGAGTAGGGTAAAAAGGATAGAGAAAGATCATGAGAGGGAATAGTAGGGTGAGAGGAAAAAGAAGGTACCTTAGTTAGATGGATATGTTCAGGGAGGGTGTGAACAGTGGTAGGTTCAGTCCCTTATTGAGTACTATTTTGTGGCTGATTTAAATTGTTTAGGATGTTTATTCCTAACTTGTGTTTTATATGCCCTCACTAATGTTTGGCAGGCTAAGCTTTTAGGCAGTTGTTTCTTGTCATCTCTATTTGAACCTATGTCACATTTTTCAAAGACTTTTTGCTTTAATGAGAACCCTCAAAGAAAAAAAAAACAAACACACCCTCAGAACATCCCCATTACCTATTAATTTAGAGCAAACACACAAACATATGTATATCTTTAAATAATGAAGTTTAACCTTCTTGATAGGAGCACCTATCCCATATCAATGGCTGTACCCACAGGCATTACTTAACTTAAAATTAAGGTTATCCATGCCAAGGCACATATGCCTGTGCTCCTACTTACACTAATTGCTTTCTCTTCTTTTCTTATCTCTTTTCCCCTCCCAGATTTGAAAAACAGCTTGTAGACTTTCAGAAAATATTAACTTTTAGCCTTAAGAAAAAGTGCACTGGCTACCTTTAAATAAAACTAAATTATACACTGTTCTAGTAAATGCACTGAGCTATTTAGGTACCAGGAAAGCTGCCATCTCTTACTCACTTTTAGTAATTTCAAACTTTATTTTTTTACTGGGCTGCTTGTCCTTGTACCTTTTATGATTATGTTTCCTTTAGCAAACAGTTGTAGTCTGCGTCTGTAGTCAGCCCATCTCCATGGAAACATAACAGCATTATGTAGAACTGCCCTCAGCTGCAGAGTTCACAATTACCACTGAACATTTATTTGCTAAAGGAAAACTTTTAACTGCATTCACAGTGCTCTCTTATTTTTAAAGCAAACAGAAAATATGTTGCAAATTAAGCCAAGGACATTTATCCAGACATTCACCTATGCAAAGTACAAGAAAACATCTCACCTCTACATATATTATAATCAGCGCACTTTTACATGCAATCCCCCACATCAGCAGTCCAAGATTACAGCATATTAACTTAAACATGCTTTTTAGATATCCTTGTCTACATACTGCACAGATCTGTTTTACTATATAACAAGCTATTTATATCATGACATGTTTTATATAGATACTGTTAAGAACAAAAATTGTTTCACTTACAGTTAACTTTTTTCCTTTTTAGTCTCATTCCATACATTAATGACATGAAATTGGGTATATGCTATTCAGTTTGCACACAAGTTTAACAAAGTCAATAAAAGTTCAATCTTTCTAAGCCACTTTATCTTGTAATGCCACCAGTCACAGTTGTGACTGGTGTTTTATAGTCTGACATTTATTCACTAATTTCAGTGTTGCTGGTCTTCTTCCTGTGTATTTCCACCTCCCAACTACAGACTCTGGTTCAAATCCAAGGTACTCCCAATTCTTCTAATCAACTCCTGTGCTTTTTTCTGTCTCTGAAGCATTTTCATTAGGAACAATGAAAAATGTTTCAATGCCAAAGTCTTTATATAAGCTTTATTATCAGAAGACTAGGAAGCAGAGTCTCCTTCCATGTAATGGCTCCTTTTTTGTTAGACAAACTTTTATATTTCCTCCTTAGCCTGTTCTGCATCAAAAATGTCTTTGATCTACAAGGAATAAATTTATCAAAGACAGCTGGAATACAGCAGCTTGAATCTCACACCTGTGTATCGACATTTCCTGATTACTGGGATGAATTTGCTTCTCTTCTGCCTGGTATACAGTGAATAATCAGTTTCCACAAACACTCTACACTTCTCCAATTTTTATTACTTTGCCCTTCTGCTTTTGTCAGGATAAACTCTTTCTGCTAGTAAGATTGCATCTTTACTAATACAGGTCTTAGCTGCTTTGTCATGGTTAGATTTGGGGCAAAAACACAATGTGCCATTTTAGTTAATAAATTCTGCTGTGGAATACCAGTCCAGTTGCATATTTGTGCTTTCATAAAGTTTATATTAAAGTCTGTTTCTTCCAATTTCACTGGTACAACAGAAAATCTCAGTTTTTCTCTGTGTGTTCTGTCCTGTAACGCTACCATTTTTTGAGACAGCTCTTCTTGAAATGTCTCATATTCAGCCAGCCTTTTCTTCATTCTGACCTCTGATTTTTGCAGCTTTATCAGTTCATCTGAATAGCTGTTTAAAACTTTTCCCCCATTTTTCCAGCTTTTTGTTGTTTGAGTTGATATACTCTTTCAATGTTTCATTTATTTTAATCAGCTATGAGCACATTTGATTTATTTTTCCTTCAAATTACTGGACACCATCTCTTGTACCAAAGATGGAGCTTGAACTCCTTTTTGCTGAAGAGCAGTAGGATTCTTTCCGGTCAGTGTTTTGTCTTCAGTTCTAGCTGATTTTTTTTTCAGGCTCTCTAGTTTCTTTTTTTGCTGGCACCCAGGTAGTGTGTGTATGTTTTAGCTAGTAAGTGAATTTTACCAAAACTGGCAGAATTACTAGCCCTTTTCTCTCAGTTTCTTTTTTTTCACATGAGGAAGGCTGACATTAAGCTGTTTATCAGTGTAAATACATCTTGGAAGTCCCACCCCATCCCCTGTTAACTTAGAGTAAAGACACAAAGCTATGTGCATCTTCAAAAAATACACAGGAAGAAGACCAGCAACACTGAAATTAGTGAATTAATTTAACCCTCTAGCTAGCAACAATTGCCCAAATTGGCAGCTTCACCTACAGACATTACCTGACATAAAATTAAAGTTACCTACAGTAAAGAGCATGTTGCAGCTGTGTTCCAACTTACACTGATCAGTGTCTGTTCTTTTCTTATCTGTGTTCCCCTCCCAGATATTAAAAACAGCTTGTATGCTTTCAGAAAACATTAACTTTTAGCCCTAAGGGAAAAAAATGCTGGCTATCTTTAAATAAAACTAAATTGTACACTGTTCTATTAAATCCATTAAAGTATTCGGGCTGCTAAGGAGGCTGTTGTATCTTTTTAATTCCCAAAATTTATCAGCTTCATTTTTCACTGAACTGCTTGCCATTACACCATTAAATTTTACATTTTCACTAGCAAAAAATGTGCACCTGAATCAGTTTATCTCTATGTAAAAGTTGCTAGCAATGAGAAAAAAAAAGCAGCTAACATCTCTGCAGCTGCACAAAGACATCTTTGTAAATTTCACTTAGAACAGAATGTACAACTGTCTCCAACTGCAGACTTCATAACTCCCACTAAGAATCTTTGTTAATGGGGAAAAAGATAATATCTATGCAGATGCAAGGAACTTAGCTTTTTTATAGATTTCATCATTTCTCTTATTTTTCAAGCTTATTTCCTTACAAAAACACTTGTTTGTAGCTTAAGACAAGGGCATTAATTTAGACAACCACCCTGTACAATATGAGACATTATCTTAATTCTACATATAGTATAATCAATGCACTTTTACACCCAACCCCCACTTTGGCAGCCTAAGATTACAGAATATTAACTTAATCTTGTTTCTGTCTGTCCTATCTTATTTTGTTACTGTAAAGCATATGTTTCTTACAGTTAAAACATTACTTCTTTTCTTTAATATCTTTAACACATACAACAGTCACCAAAGATACTCCCCCACATTTAAAATATCCCTGATTCGCATTATATAAAACTGTTTCATACATAATTTACAAGTTTATATTATCAAATATTTTATACAAATACTAATAAGAATAGAAAGTGTTTTACGTAAAGTTATTTTCTCTTCTAGTGTTCTTCTAAACATTAATGACATAAAGTGGAATACATCCTTTACAAGCCACTCACAGGTTTAACAAAGTCAGCAAAAAATCGAATCTTTCTCAAACACTTTTTCTTGCAAAGCCATTTTTCACAAATGTGACTTATGTTTTATATTGTCACTTTAATTCACTAATTTCAGTGCTGCTGGTCTTCATCCTGTTCATCTCCCAACACTAGACTCTGGTTTAAGTCCAAAGTACTCCTGATTCTTCTAGTCAACTCCTCTGCTTTTTTTTTTTTGTCTGTCAAGCATTTTCCTTTGGAACATTGGAAAAGGTTTTACTTGCAAAGTTTCTCTATGAGATTTATTGTCAGAAGAATAAGAAGCAGAGTCTCCTTCTGTCTGCTGGTTTTCATTTTGTTGGATACACTTTTTATTTCATCTTTACCCTGTTCCACATTCAAAATATATTTGATCTTCCAGGAATAAATTTACTTCTCTTCTGCCTGATGTACAGTGAATAAGCATTTTCCACAAACAATCCCTGTCTCCAATTTTTAATACTTTTCCTTTCTGCCACAATTTTGTCAGGATCAACTCCTTTGGCTGGTATGATTGTATCTTTACTAATATAGGTCTTGGCTGCTTCCTCATGGCCAGGTTTGGAGCAAACACTTGATGTGCATTTTCACTTAAATCCTGCTGTAGAATACCAGTCCAGTAGTTTATTTGTGCTTTCATAAAATGAATACTGTCTGCTCCTTCCAGTTTCTCTGGTACAGCAGAAAATCTCTGATTCTCTCTACACTCTGTCTTTCAACTCTCCTATTTTTGAAACAGTTCTTCATGAAAAACCTCATACTCAGCCAGCTTTTTCTTCATTTCAACCTCCAATTTTTAAATTTTATCAGTTCATCTGAGTAGCTACTTTAACCTTATTCTATTTTTTCCATCCTTTTGTTACTTGAGTTGCTATATTTCTTCAGTGTTTCATTTATTTTAATCATCTCTGAGTACATGTAATTTATTTTTCCTCTAAATTACTGGAATCCATGTAATGTACCAATGCTGAAGCTTGAAATGCCTTTTTTTTTCTTTTTTTTTTTTTTGCTGAGCAGCTGTAGGATTCTTCCCATCCAGTGTTTTCTCTTCACCTTTTCTGGTTGATTTTCTTTCTCATTCACTAAATTTCTCCTTTGCTGGCATACAAGCTGTGTACTTACTAGCCAGTAACTGGATTTTTGTTATTTCATACTTTCTGCTTTCACACTGGGAGAGTTGAAGTTAAGCTGTTGATCAGTGTGCAGCAATTGTGAAAGTAGAATCACTCTATGTTGTTGAGAGGATATCTGAGGGATAGAAGAGTTAAGCTAGCTAATGAGTATGCCCATCCCAGCACAGAACATAGAACATTGCAGAAGTTATTGGGAGAGAATTTCTTTCCATCAAGAAATACTATATGTAAGGGGAATTAGAATATTATTACCAAAAGGGATGATACAACTGATGGCCCAAAGCTTAATGTAAACTGTTAAGTCTGGAAGATTTATTAGCAAATTTATTAAAACATGCAGTCTGTTGGATGTAGCAAACTTAATGGACTCCCCAGAAAAGTTAATCGTTTAATCCAGGGGATGCTAACATTTGTCAAGGAGTGATAGAATATATATGTGTGTTACCCAGAAATGTTTGTATGTGGTCAACAGATTTAAAGCTTTGACACTCCTAATCTCAGATCATATAGCTTAGGTATTATACTAGTTTCACAGAGAACACATTCAAGGTGGAGAACATTGACAATTTCTATCACTTATTTTTTTAAATACAAAGGTCTGATCAAACTGTATTAACAAGTTCATGTTTACAAACATTATACTTCAGAAATATTGCTATATAGTATATAACCTAAAAAAAAATACATAAATTATTTAGTTCCTGCCCCCTTTTTAAACAAGGAATATTTTTATTGAACCGTAACTTACGACATAGGTCAACATACATTTATATAAATGAAAACAAACTACAGCGACACAATCCTAATTGCAAGCATTTTACATCACAAACCATAATGAAACACTCCCAACTGTATTAACAAGTTCATGTTTACAAACATTATACTTCAGAAATATTGCTATATAGTATATAACCTAAAAAAAATTACATAAATTATTCAGTTCCTGCCCCCTTTTTAAACAAGGAATATTTTTATTGAACCGTAACTTACGACATAGGTCAACATACATTTATATAAATGAAAACAAACTACAGTGACACAATCCTAATTGCAAGCATTTTACATCACAAACCATAATGAAACACTCCCAGTTGCAAACATTATACATTACTTATAATCTACCCAATCATTTTCAAACATTACATAGCTCATTTAAGTCATGCCTTATATTAAACCTCATTCCTCCCTGTATGTATTGTTCCCATAGTTCCCATTTTTTTTTCCTTTGCAGTTTCTTCCTACCCTTTTCTAAAGATCTCAATACCAGTTGTTTTATCTCTGTTACTATATTCACTACTTCTAGTATAGATGGTTTAGATTTTGATTTCCATTTTCTAGTAACCACTTTTTAGCAGCCACCATAATTAGACACAGTAAGGCCTTATGATGTTTAGGCAGTTCCAATTCTGTATCATAGCTCAGAAAAATCATCTCACTCGTCACACCAATCTGCCTACCCAATATCTCCGACAGTGCATCCTGCTTGGAATCCTTAATGACCACCAACTCACTGCACACCCAGAAAATATGTTCCCAATTACCTCTTTCTTCCCTGTCACAGCTCCAACATTTGCTGTCTACCTGAGGAAATTTTTTTCTGGAGTCTACTTAGGGTATAAAAATATCTCTGTAAACATTTCCAAGCAAAAATCCTACATCTTCTAGATTTTATTGCATATTTGAGAGACAAACATATATCTCGCATTGTTTCTTTGTGAATTCATTATCCAGTATCTCTTCCTAATCCTTTCTAACCTCCTCTGATGGATTCTTATAGTTATCATGCAATATTTTATATGTTCTACTAATTATTCCTTTTTTAATGGCAGCTTCTGTTCTAGATTCTACTAAAAACTCTACTAGTACTGGTCTTTTATTTAGGACCCCCTATACCTTTCTTTTTGCCTATACTCTGATATCAGTCCTTGATATGGAAGGCAGTCTCTAACCTGCAGTCCAAATAAATTCTTGGCATCTTCTCATTCTATCATCTTTCCCTCATTAGTTATTTGCTCTCAGTTAATTGGTTCCTTTGCCATTTCTCTCCAATAAATTATAGCCCTGTCTTGCCTATTGTCTATATCCCTTATTGCAGTCATCCCTATTGGCAGAATCTCCTTTCTCCATTCACGTGTTGGCTTAGTTCTTTGGATACTTTCTGCTACTTTATGGATATAATATTCTGTATGATTATTGTTATTCTCCTTAAAGGAATGCATCAAAATCCCAGTCTCTCCTTGTTTCTTGAGCTTCCCCTGTTTCATCATCAGCACACCTTTCCATTTTGAATTATAGTTTTCTGCTTGTGCTATGTATAGGAGCCATAACTGTGCAGCTTTGATGTACTCTTTCAAACCAGGTAATCCCAATTTGCCCTGGTCTACTGGAAGAATCAGCTTATCCCACTTCACTCTTGGCATCTTCCCCTCCCAGATAAAGTCCTTCAGCTCTTTTCTAATCGATATCCACAACTTCTCCTCTGTTTGATAAAAAATATGCCTGACCTGTTTATAAGACCCAATGGAGTAAAAACATTGTAACTGCTTGCATCTCACTATCCATATCCATATAACAAAGCTTCCATTTTCTCATTTTTAAAACATACTTTTAAATACTTCATTTTATCATGTCCCCAGAAATATGGATATTGCTAAACCAGTTCATGTGTGGGTACATAATTTACTGCTATTGCATTTGCTTTATTTTCATTAATTTTATATCCTGAAAATATGTGAAACCGTCTCAAAATGTTCCACAACACTGTAATGTCTCTTTCTGGCTTTGTCAGGTATAAGGTATATCATCTGCAAATACAGCCAGCTTTTCTTGACTACCATACCAATTATATCCTTGAATTTCTGTGTCCTTTATTGTCTTTGCCAATGGTTCTAAGAATAAGGGTCTATATTAAATCAGCGAATGCTTAAAATAGCAAACGCTTATTTATTGACCCTTTAAAAGTGAAAGCCCGAACACATGGAACAGCGATTATTTTCCCAGGGAAATTCTGCAGTTGCACAGGGCACCCAGGGAAAAAAATCACTGTTATGCAAAAAAAAAAAAAAAAAAAAAAAAAAAACTTCAAAACACTAAATAAAGTGGGGGGACTGTGCCCCCCACATCCCCCCTACTTAAATATACCAACTCTGAGATTGCACCACAGTGGAGGAACTGGCAAAGTCCTGAAAACTGCCCTGGGGAATAAATCGCTGTTCCGTGTGTTCGGGCTCTCAAGCTTTCGCTTGTAAAGGGTCAATAAATCAGTTTTCGCTATTTTAAGCATTAGCTGATTTAATATAGACCCAAATATAATGCAAATAACAAAGGGGAAAAAGGACACCCTTACCTGGTTCCTCTGCTCAAGCAGAAATTATCAGAGAGGACCCCACCCACTTTAATTTTCGCCTCCGATCCCTCATACATCCTGCTCATCAACCTTATAATTTTTTTCAGGAAATGCAAATGCTTCCATTGCCCTGCTCATAAAGTCCCATCTTACTCTGTCAAATGTGGTTTCTGCATCAAAACCCGCTAGCAACAATGGCATTTTCTTACATTCTGCTTCCCTCTGGATCATTAATGCTCTGTTCATGTTGTCAAATGTTTGGCTCCCCTCCATAAAACCACATTGCTCCATATCTATCAATTTTGGCAGTACTTTTGCAATTCTTTTAGCCATTATAGACATGAACACTTTATAATCATGGTTTAGTATTGAAATGGGCCTGTATGATGCTGGATCTGATGGATCTTTACCCTCTCTCGGTATTACAGCTACCACTGCTTTCTTCCTAGATGTTGGTACTTCTCCTCATTTTAAAAGTACTGTTAAAGAAAACCTTCCATATCTTTATTACTTTTCCCTCCTAACTTCCAAACTTCCACAGGAATACCATCTATTCCTAGGGACTTTCCCGTGGATTGGTTTTACATCACATTTTTATCTCATCTCCTCCTATCCTACCTGTTAGTAATTGAGCCTCATGTACCTCTAACATTAGCATATTTAATACTTCCATAAACTTTTCCATTTGTATCTTTTCTTGATTTCCATATTTCTCTGCTTTATACAGACTTTCACAGAATTTCTGAAATATTTCTAATACTTATACAGGATCTCATTACCTTCCTTGTTATAGGCTCTCAGAAGCTTCTCCCAAAGAATCCCAACACTGATTTCTATACCAGTCTTCTTCTATTCACACCCTAAAGTCCTCAGTACTAACCACTACAACCTAAACCTAATACAAATACCCAAATTACTTAAAACTCCCAAAACTAGACATTCCTTCATGGCCTTAAACTTGTGTGGGGACATTCATTCCAACCAAGGTCCCATTCCTATGGTGTTGTTGTTGTCTTTTGGCTTTTCCCGGTTAGGGGTCGCCACAGTGGAACTCCGGTCTGCTAATGATTGGCAGTAGATTTTCACGAACGCCAAGGTGCCAGCTCGACGTTCAACCTTCAACGAAGGCACGCCCATTTACGCATGTCTTTTGAATGCCCACCCAACTGCGGGGAGGACATGCAGACTCCACACAGAAGGCACTGCCCACACTCCAGTCGAGAATCGAACGGGAGAACCTTTTGCTGTGAGGCAACAACACTACCGCTGCACCACCACGGAAGGTAAGGTCCCATTCCTATGATACAGACAAAAAAACTAAAACTTATCACTGTTAATATCAGGAGCATGTGCAGTAAATTGACATGCTTTCCTGACTGGTTAACACACTCTAACTCCGATATCCTTGCTATTACCGAGACTTGGCTAAAACTAGAAATAAAAGGGTCTATATTATATCCTCGAATGCTTAAAAAAGCGAACGCTGATTGATCGAACTTATTTTCGTGAAACTGCAAAATATTGAAGCAGCAGAAACTCGAATTTTTTCCTAGGAAAAGAATATGGTTGTCCGTTTCTGTTGCTTCGGTATTTTCAGTGTTATGGTGGAAAGTTACCGGTCGGATTCAGGTAAGTGTGCGATTGTGAGGATGTGAGTGTTAGGGTGATTTAGGTGAGGTAGGGTTAGGGCTCGGGTTAGGTGTGTGTACGAATGAGTGGACATGAGAATTAGGGCGGATTTAAGTGAGTTAGGGTTAGGGAGCAGGTGAGGTGAGTGTGCGATAGTGATGGACCTTAGGGTTAGGGTTTGGGTTAAGGTAAGTGGGTAGTTAGTGGTGTGTGCATAGTTTAGTGTAGGGTTAGGTATCAGATTTTAGGTGTATGTGTGTGGATTTCTGTTTGTTTGGTGTGCTTGTGTTGTGTGTATGTGTTTTGGATCAGCAATTTTTTTCCCTGGGAAAAAAATTGCTGATCTGACAGTTCGAGATTGTAAGCTTTCGCTTCAATTAGGTCGATCAATCAGCATTCGCTTTTTAAGCGTTCGAGGATATAATATAGACCCAAATAAAAGATACTGAAATTCTTCCCCCTAGTTACAGCATTATCAGAACAGACAGAGCACATAAAAATATGGTGGAATAGTCATAATTTTCCCAAACAACTTTATAGTTTCCCCATACTCAAATACTATATCAAACTTCTGCACAGCTGAAATCCTTATAACATTTCCAAAACTTAACTCACCTAAGAGCATCTGCATAGTTGTTTAATACATCCTTCCTGGGCAAAACATTCCCATTCTAGTCTGGATATCTGAAATAATACCAAACAAAACCATTATCCTAGGGGGTGTTAACACTGATTGGCAGATACTGTACTAACCTATGGAAAAGATCACACATTATCCCCTTACATAAGGGAGGCAATTCCACTGACATCACAAACTTTTGTTCTGTTGCAATCTTGACCCATTTCTAAGATTCTAGAAAACTATGCACATCTACAACTTCTCCACAATCTTAATCAGAACATACTTTCCCACACTCAACATGGCTTTAGACCTGCACACAGTACCTAAACAGCCTTATTATCTTTCATGGACTCTGTCAACAAGCCTGTGACACTGGCAAACTAGTATCTGCAGTATTTCGTTTGACATGTATCTCACCTCAGACTCCTTAAAAGACTTTCCAGCATTGGTCTATCCTACTCCTCCTCACTTCAGTGGTTTTCTAGCTACCTAACTGACAGGCAGCAAGCAGTAAAATGGTAGGGATCTATCTCCCCATATCACATCACCCCCACAGGTGACCATGCTTGGCCCATTATTATTTAATGTCTTCACAAATAACTTACATACATCTTCCTGTGAAGGCAGTCTAATCCAATATGCAGATGACTCCACTATCATCTGCGTATCAGACACATTAACTCACCTACAACACATAACAGAACAAGCTTTCTCTTCCATAGAAGCATGGTTTTCCAATGCTGAAATCCTACTGAACCCCAAAACAAAGCTCCTTCTCTTCACCCACAAACCAAACTTCAAGATCTTTTCAGCCAACAACAGTGAAACTGAATTGGTTCAGCATACTAAACTATTAGGTGTTACAACTGATGATAATCTTAAGTTTGACCTACATGTACAAAATAGTATAAAAAAAAACAGCAAAAAAAATAAGCGTGCTATACAGGAATAAAAACAGCAGCTACCAAAAATTACCATGGCCAAAACCTACCCCTTGCCCTCACTGTTATATAGGGCCTCAGTTCTAACTAATTTAGAGACCCTCCATAAGGAAAAAAAATAGAAAGCTGCTATAACAAAATTGCCAAATTTGCCATAAATGTAACCCCTCTAACTCATCACTATAAAACCCTGCATTCCCTAAGATGACTTGAACTCCCCCCTCTACCTCCAATAAGTACACATTACTACAGTATACAAAATCATCCACAATCCACTAGCCTGTCCTGCTCTTAGGCCATTACTCAACTTTTATATCCCAAATAAACATCTTGGATCTGAAGACAAACATCTCCTCACAACTTATAAATCTAACAAAAGCCCAGACTTAAGCTTTTATTCCTGCTTTATGGAAAAACTATGGAACTCCCTTCCTTTGACTATCAAAACTCCTACTAACCTGCACTTCTTCAAAACCTCTGTATAAAAATACTTCACCACAGCTTGGCTTTACTCCTGTACAACCCAGGATGAGGTACTCCTATACCATTTCTACCTCTTTTCTCTCTATCCCCACTACTAACTTACCCTACCCTCCCTTCCTCTACACATACTCCCCTGAGGTTACACTCATAACTTTAACACATCTATTCCTACTCTCCCGTCTACTATACCCTACACTTCTCTACTCATACTACCCTACTTCTTCACCAATTTAATATGTTACCATATTTCATGACATCTAGAATGGTTTACTATTGAAATTTCGAATCAGCTTTAGTCAACCAATAACAAAGGTAGACTTGAAATGCTGAATACAAATTTTCGAATCGTAACCCAAAATGAAATTGAATACATAGACCACCATGATTCGATGTATTCAACATAGCAGGAGGTGACGTCACTCACTTCCTGCTATACACATTAAAGTTCAGTCAACGGTAAGTTACTTCAAGTATTTTGCAGTGGGGGCTACTCCCCCTACATCCCCCTATGTGGGGGTCTCTGTCCCCCCCACCCCCTGTACATTAAATATACCAACTCTGAGATCGCACTACAGTGAGGAAATGGACTAATTCTCTGCTCCTCACTGAAGCACGACCTCCCATTACAATGTCAAACCAAAATGATCGACCTACACTACCCGTTCGCTGTAGTGTAAGTCGATCAATTTTGGGTCGACATTCTGCCTACCTGGAAAACTGCCTTTCGACCATGTGGCAGTCGACTGAGGCAGTTTCAACATTGCCATAGTAAACCATCTAGAATATTAATAATCATTATGATAATCATCTATTATGTAAATAATGCTTCATCTTCCAATTATCAGGCTTTCCGTATAATTTATGCTTAAACACTATGACTTTATTATGACTGTTTAGTTTTTATTCTGACAAACTAATGTGTAGTTTTCAAATTTTGTGCTTGAATGTTATGACTTTAATATGTCTGTTATGTTCTCATTCTGACAAACTAATATGTTGTTTTCATATTTGTACTTGAATATTATGACTTTATTATGTTTGTCTAGCTTTTCATTCTGTTAACCATATATATGTGGAGCTTTTCTCCCTAGGCCTCTACTGAAAATGGATACCTCCTGAACTAGTCAGAATTTCCCAAATGTGAAATAAATAATAAATAAGACATTACAGAAAGTATCATTACATTAAAATTTTATTGTTCCCACCTTTTATTTATAACACCTTTTTTGTTAAATATCTAGTTCCAGCTTTTGTGTTACATACATACACTGGTAGGTTGAACGTTTATACAGTTGTTTCTTGTAATACCCATTTGAGCCTACGTCACATCTTACAAAACGTTTTGTTTTGCTGAAAGTCCTCAAAAGAATAAACAAACCCTCAATACCCCCTAAAACCTATTAACTTAACAATAACACACAAAACCATGCCATCTTCAAATATTGAAGTTTTACCCTCCTGATAGGAACAAATGTCTCAAACTGACAGCCACACTCACAGGCGTGAAGTCATGGTGCAGCCTGTGCTTCTACTAAGTGGTAACTGGTTTTGTTTCATCTTTATAACACTCCCAGCTTGGAAAACCCCTGAATGCTTTCAGATAACATTATCTCCTAATCAGTTTCTCTTTTCTTTTCCCCCCAGCCAATCACTCTCCACCAGACTGTATCCAATTTCTCTTTATCACATTGCCTCTATGCAAACATGAGAACCAGACAGCCAATTTTTCTTTATCAGATTGTTTCCATGGAGACACGCGATAGATATTGTATAAAAGTAAAGTTGCCTTCCCTTAAAGTAACAGCGTGATATTTTTAGAAATAGTATGTGACACAATGCTTCCAAAGTATGCAGAAAGAAATATGCAGCAAACAAGTGTGATTAGCCTAGCAAAAATGTCTTTGCAGGATGACAAGATATGATGTGGGCTTAAAACATTAGTAACAGATGGCTGTGATAATGGAGGCTTGCTGAAATAGCATGATAAGCTAAATACGTACAAAGACTCAATTGACAGAATGGATCTAACAAAGGGAAATGGCTAACAATGCAAAACAAAATGGCTATCCTCTTGTCATGGAGTACACCTCGGTCTTCTCAGAAACTGATAAGGAAACAGCAAACTGGTAAGATCCACAACATTCTCAGAAATTGAGTAAGGGACGGATACTGGTGTAGTCCACAGTAAAGCTACAGATATGCCAAGAATGTTTCAAGAAGATTTAAACTTAGACTGTATAAAAACTGACTGAAAACAATTGGTTGGTAGGATATTTAACTGAGAGTCATTTGAGGAAGTGCAGTGTGTCTGTCAGTAATCCATGTTATAAAGAAAATGTTAATATCTTGGCAGTAGTGTTTGGTTGGTCATATTAATAAATATTATATTAATAAATATTATATTAAGTTTGAATACAGTTGTAGAGTGTCTTGGACTGTTGTTTGCTATTTTAACAGTGGCGAGCCAGTCTAGATTTGAATCTTTTATAATATATTCATACCAGTCCACTATGACAAACACTTGGTTATCCAGATGGCGCCAACATCAGTAAAGTCGGTAATGACCAGCTCAGCAGTATCTATTACTTCGAAGTTTCGGTGAAGCTGAGATTTCATCTCTGCATCTGCTCCAAGATGCTTCACCATCATTTTCAACTGAGAGGGAATTTCTAGCTTTTGGTTTTGGTCAACAGCCTGATCACCTGTTAGTCATTTCTGAAATATGGTAAGCCTCTTTCTGAAATAACATGAATGCCATCAAGGACCTAAGTGTAAAATGCCCACATACTGTGGCAATAGACTTAAATAAAACAGCAGATAAAGTTTGGACATTACTATGCCAATGGTATGAACAATCCAGCTGCAATATTAAAAATAACAAAGAAAAAGTGATAAAGTTTATCTTAGTAAATGGATACAGTGTTATGATCAATATTTGCAAAAATATAGAACACTTGTTGAATGTATAAACTGTGGGGATAAATATTCTTGATTCTGTATAACGTCATAAATCCATGTTGCAAAAGATAACAGCAAAGTTTACACAAGACAGGTTAGATATGGTATGTGACACAAAAGGAGGTCATTTTGTAATGCTGATCTCCACTTTTTATAGGGAATTTCAATCATTTTTAGATAAAAACTAAAGTTTAAAGTTTGGGGAGATGGCAGACATGTTTAAAACTTACTGTCTGCAGTTGGATGACATTACTAACAATAAGGACCTTTCAAAGAGCTGGAAGACAATTTAAGAAAGATTAATGAAAAACAAATGGAAATGTTTAAAAAATACAAAGATGTCAGGAAACATGCACAAGATGTTATTGCCATTTTTGAAACGGCTGAAGCTGCAATACATGCCACCACTGGGTCTCAGTTGAGTAGGGTGATGAAACAGAAACACTTAGACAAGAATTAATCAAAGGAAAACAGATAGTATGGAGGCATTAGCTAAAGAGACAGAACTACAAAAACAGGGGAATTACAGAAACAATTACATGAATGTAAAGCTTCAGAGGCAGAATTACAAAAACATTTACAGGAGCTTAAAGCTTCAGACACCATTAAGTCTGAGGAAGTACAAGTAGTGACAGGCACTTCAGTTAATCTATACCAGCAGTCTCATCTATTACAAACAATACCTCAGTGGAATGATAAAAAAGTGTTTTTTTACAATGTGTTAACATTTGAAGATTGGTTGTCATATACAGCTGGCAATGCATGGAATGATTCTTTAAAAAAATGATATTTTTTTAGTATTTATTCCAAAAGTTACAAGACTTTCATTGTTGCTAATGACTGCAGGGACAAACTCTGACAATAAAGTTGTTAGAATATTTTAACATTACAGTTTCCGACAACATGCTGGAACAGGCAGAACATTTTAAAATGGATTTTCAAATTGTTCACAACATAGATGACAGGGAAATGGAAAGACCAGAAATAAGGAAAAGGGTTATACACGCATTTTTGGAGCAAATAAAGGGAGTTCTGGGTGACATTAAATTTGTCTATGAAGAAACGGCTGACTCATTAGAGCAATGTATTCACAAGTTGATGAAAGGAAAGGTCATGAGTGATGATGGGAGACATTTTCAAACATAACATTTTCTCCCTCAGCACTGATGAAGGTGGTTTTGAAACTGTAAGTGCAGTAGGACAGAGAAGAAGTAGAGGCAGGTGGGGGGACAAAAACAAAAGGGGTGGACAGTGGGTAGTGTCAGCCTCTCCGGCTCCAGAAAGCACTGATGAAAAAAAAGATGACTTTTTTTTCTATAAGATACTTGACATGACAAGCAAAAGTATCCACATTACAAAAAGTGGGGGGAAAGCAGGTAGAGAAGAGAATATATGCTAAGGAACCAGAAAATAAGGAGACTGGAAAAGGAAGACAAAACCAAAAATCACAGGATGATAATACTGAGAGTCAAACATTTTTCAATAAGGCATAGGGAAATTATAAAAAAAAAAAAAAAAAAAAAAACAATATGACAATGAAGGGACTATCTACCCAGTTTAATATAAGGAAAATCTTCCCTATAATCCAGGCCACAAGAAAAGACAGGCTGTGTCTCAGGAATTGCAATGTCCTGCATATGCAGTGGATGAGGATGAGGATTCTTGGGAGCAAGAACATAATTTTTGTGTCATTAGAAAAGTCCCCAGAAACATAGGGGATGATGAAGATTCACAATAGGGGTGTGCCCCTTCCACCCAAATAGTTTATTTAATGTCCTTTAAGTGAAGGAATGATGGTCGACCTTTGGCCAATATTTGAGTGGAGGGGATGCTGTGGAAAAATGTCTTAATAGACACAGGAGCTATGATCTCTGTTACAAACAGACGGTTAAGGATGGACCTGAAAAAGAAAACTTTAATTTTGGGTTTCAGGGATAGTGCATGTAGCGCAATGGGCAGTGAGCCTGTATAAATCAGATTTAATCAGGACAGGATCCCGTAACAGGAACATTTTTGATGCATCCCAGTTGTGGGAGATATTAACAAGCTGGGAATAGTAATACATTTTTCCAACTGCATTTGTGGAAAAAACAAATGAAGAAAATGAAGTGGGCAGTGACTGTAAGTGCATGACTGTACAAGTTAACCTGATAGAGAGTAAAGGAAAAAGGGTGGTGCCCCTGACAGATGAACAGAAGAATATATGGGACACCATAGAGCAAGAATTTCAGACCCTATAGGCAAAATCAAAAACAGATTGTGGAAGATTAGACGTACCAGTCATGGTAGGAAGCTTAAGGGACTTCAGCCATCCTTTCCAAAAGCAGTATCCAATTCCAGCTGAAGTGGCAGCCAATATGAAGAAATGCATTTTAGAACAGAAACAGGAAGGTATAATCTAAAAGAGACACAGCCCAAATAAATTGCCAATTTGGCCAGTTAAAAAGACAGAAGTTACCGATTGGTAATATATCTCCAAAAGGTAAATCAGTACACACAATAAAGAGTGCACCTGATAGCAGCAGTCCCAGAATTATCAACTCGAATAAAACCAAAAAGTCAGTGGTTCACTGTGATAGACATGACAAATGGATTTTTTACAGTACCATTTCCTAGGATCATAGGAAGTTACTAGGCTAAAGGCCCTGAGGTACTTACAAGTCTAGCCAAGAATTTAGCTCATGTTCCAACAAGTCAGCACCCTAAAAGGGATCGACCCCAGTTTGCCTTTACCTTTGAAAATCAACAATATGTCATAACTAGATTACCACAGGGTTTTCTTAACAGCTCTGTCATTTTCCATCAGATAGTGGGGACAATCTTACAAGACGTGAGCAAGAATGACAGGGCTATATATTACATTGATGAAATTTGGATAAAGTCAAAGATGATAGAACAACATATATGAGGGCTAAGAAAGGTTCTAAGGGAACTGCAAGAGACAGGGTTTAAAGTAAACAAAGAAAAAATATAGTTCATGTCACAAGAAGTCAAATTTCTAGGAACTAATATCAGACCAACAGGGAGATCTCCTTGTAAAGAAATGGTGCGAGGAATTCAAGCTGCCAAATGCTCCCCTCTATAAAATGCTGTTGGAACAAAAAGATGAATTTGCTGAAAAGTGGAGTCGCATTGAAGAGGCACTAAAAATGTTAAGGCATAAGCTAGCACAGACAATAGAGCTGACAGCTCCTACCAATAAATTGGCTTTTATTTTACAAGAAGCAGCAGGAAGAGAGACACTTTTAATAGAGCTACTGCAGTCATCGCCTCATGGAATACCTCCAGGAATGGAGAGATGGTTGAGACTGATTACCTTTTGCAGCCGCAAAATGACTCTGGTGGAAAAAGGCTATCATCCCTGCATTCAGCAGCTTTTAGCTGAGGAATAAAACAGACAGAATACTTGACAAAGGTTTCAGGGGTCATAGTACAAACTCCACATCAGACAAAAAGATCTGTTAAGTAATAGTGCAATGAACAAAATTACTGAAGGGATTAGTCAGACTGTTTTTTTTTGTCAAAATGACTGGGAACATTCAGTACAAGAGATGTAAACACAGTATTAATTATCCAATTTTACTGGATACAAATGAAAGCCACATGACTGTATGGCAGATCTAGAAAAGCCAGATAAATCACCATTAAAAGCAGATCATGACCACCACATTTAGACTGTGTATGTGGATGGTGTCTGATTCTGGAATTATGGGAAATATTATACTGGATTTGCAGCAGTGACTCTGAAGAAGGGAGACAAACTGATTCTAGTCAAATTACCAGGATACATGTTGGCACAGAAGGCAGAACTGTAAGCTGTAAAGTCTGTTTTACAACACTTCCATCTGGTGAATATTTATAGTGACAGTGCCTATGTGGTAAACTCATTGAGACTATATATGGCAATGTGGGCAAGGAGAGGATTCATTAATAGTGCAGGAAAACCTTTAAAGCATGCTCCTGTTTTACAGGACATATGGGAATTGATACAAAAATATCAATTGCAAGAACAAGTCAGTATTTTAAACAGTCAATGTAAAACAATAAGGTAATCCAATTGGTAAATTATGTGAGGCAAAATACTACATTTGTGACACAATCACATAAATATCTTCTCACTGAATGGGCAGGAACCTATTATGTGGTATATGTAATACCATTAATGAGAATAACTGATAAGTTATCCACAGGCAGAATAAGAAATTTGAGGAAAAAATAGAGAGGTAAAAAAAACATCTTTGGCAATTTATATCAATCATGGATCTATACTCAAGACATAAATGCTGCAGGAGAAAAAGGTTTAAAGCATATGGATTTGGGAGATGATGTAATAGGAGGGGCAGGACTATTACCAGCATATGGGGCTGTAAAAAGCATATGGGAGTTGAGAAAACTCAGCAAGCTATTGGCAGTATTAGCCAATGCTACATATGGGGCCATATCAGACATAATAGTGGAAATGACTGCTATGAGGACAATGGTCCTACAAAACAGAATGGCACTTGATTTCTTACTTGCTTGCCAGGGAGGTATGTGTGGCTTGATAGATGAGGAATGCTGTACTTATATTCTAGACAAGTCAGAATCCATATGGAACATTTAGATAGGAAAGCTGAAGTATCTGTAAAATCCAGGAAGGAACAATGACTAACTAAGCGGATTGTTTTCTGGATGGTGGGGAACCATCATCACAGCTTTAATAGCATTTGTAACAATTTTTATTTTTGCTTATGATAACATGTATGTGCATTAAAGTCTGTATCGATAAAACTGTTAACCAGATTTCTATTGTAAGTAATGTAACTGGTGATGAAAATCACATACACAATGAAGAAATGCTTTTGTTGTAAAAATTCAAATTTTTGACTTTTAAAATAAAAGGGGAAATTGATAAGATACTGTATAAAAGTAAAGTTGTCTTCCCTCATAGTAACAGCGTGATATTTGTAGAAATAGTATGTGATACAAAGTCTGCAAAGTATGCAGAAAGAAATATGCAAGAAACAGGTGTGATTAGCCTAGCAAAAAAATGTGTTTGCAAGACAACAAGATATGCTGTGGGTTTAAAACAGTAACAGATAAGCTTGCTGAAAAATAGAGGCTTGGTAAAATAGGATGATAAGCTAAATATATACATAAAGACTCAACTAACAGAATGGATCTAACAAAAGGAAATATATAACAGTGCAAAAAGAAATGGCCATCTTGTCACAGAGTACACCCTGGTCTTCTCAGAAACTGATAATGAAACAGAAAACTGGTGAGGTCCACAATATTCTCAGAAATTGATTAACAGACAGAAACTGGTGTAGTCCACAGTAAAGCTACATATATGCCAAGAATGTTTCAAGAAGATTTCAACTTTGACTGTATAAAAGGTGACTGAAGACAACTGGTTGGGAGGAAATTTAACTGAGAGTCATTTGAGGAAGTACAGTGTATCGGTCAGTAATCCATGTTATAAAGAAAATGTTAATATCTCAATGACAGTGTTTGGTCAGTCATACTAATAAATATTTATTAAGTATGAACACAGTCATGGAGTGTCCTGGTCTGTTTGCTATTTTAACAAGAAGAGGACCAGATACAGAATTGCTACTAAGCATACATTAACTTGATGAAAACACTTTATAATATTCAGTAGTCTTTTACATTTACTTGCTTTCTCTTGAAACTTGTTACTAAATCAGTCTAAGGTCCTTAATCCAGATATGACCCCATGCAAGAATGAGAAAAAGCACATTAATTTTTCTTTTGCCATGCTTTTTTAACCAGGCTTTTTTTTTACATTGCAGTGCCTACTTTTCTTAAAACTGAACAAGAAGAAAGAGAAAGGAAGGGAGAAAGAAAAGAAAAAGAAAGAACAGAAGCACCTGTTTACAATCCCCATTACACCAAATATAACTGAGAAATTGTTGATTTATACCACGCAAAGAAAACTATACACCACAAAAATAGTACTAATAAGAAAAAAATTCTTTACTTACAATTAACATTCTCCCCTGTCTTCCTCTAATTTTTCCAAACATTAATGACATGAAGTAGGGCATATGCTTTAGAGTCCCCCACAAGTCCATCAAATTCTGAAAAAGTCCAGTATTTCCAGATTTTCTTGTTCTGTCATATTTCACAAATATAATTATTGCATTGTAATACCACATTAAGTTACTGGTTTTATTACTGTTCATCTCCATCTTGGAAATCCTGTATCTGCTTCATTTCCAACATACTCTCAATTCTTCTAGTCAACTCTTGTGCTCCTTTCCTTCTCTCTAACATTTACCTTTGAAACATTGAAAAGGTTTTATAGATACAGTTACTCTGTGGTCTTTATTACCAGAAGAACAAGAAGCAGAATCTGCTTCTGTTTCACAGCTTAACTTTTGTTAGACAAACTTTTGCATTTCCTCCTTAGCATGTACTTCATCAAAAAAATGATTTTGTCCCTCCAGGGAAGAATACCTTGAAGACAGCTAGGTTCAGCAGTTTGAATCTCACACCTGTGTCTTAATATTCCTTGAATAGTTGAATACATTTACTCCTCTTCTGTCTGGTGTACAATGAGTAATCATTCTCCACAAACACTCTGCTGTCTCCCACTTTTAGTACTCTGTCCTTCTGCCACAGTTTTGTCAGAATCAACTGATTCTGCTGGTAGGATTGCATCTTTACTATTAAAGGTCTAGGTTGCTTTCTCATAGCCAGGTTTGGAGCATACACATGATAAGCTCTTTGAACTAAAATCTCCTGCTGTGGAATATCAGTCCATTTGCTTATTTGTGTTTTCATAAAATTAAGGCAGTCTGTTCCTTTCAGCTTCACTGGTATAGCTGAAAAATCTCATGTTTTCCCTATGTGCTCTGTCCTGTAATTCTATTATTTTTTGAAACTTCTCTTCCTGAGCAGTCTCATATTCAGCCAGCCTTTTCTTCATTTCAACCTCTGATTTTTACAGCTTTATCACCTCACCTGAATATCTGTTTAAAGTGTCTTCCATTTTTTTAGCCTTTTGGTGTTTGTGTTGATATACTTCATCGGTGTTTCATTTATTTTAACCAGGTCTGTGTGTGCAGTTGTCTTGCATCTTCCTGTAGGTTACTGGAAATCATGCTTTTTGCTGAAGAGGTGCAGAACTTTCCCTAGTCAGTGTTTCTTCCTCACATATTGTAGCTGATTTTTCCAGGTCCTCTGTATTTCTTTTTCCCTGGCATCCAAGCAGTACACTTACTAGCCAGTTACTGAAATTTACCCACAAAACACAAAAGTCTACTGGCCTTTTCTGCTGAGCTTCTGTTTTCACACTAGGAGAGCTAGAATTAAGCTGTTAATCTACATCTATCTTAGAAGTCCCTTCACATCAGATGGAACTTTGGTAATTTAAACCAAAGAAGTCATGGCTGTGCTTTGTGATCCTGCTCAGTGCACACCATATTCTTGGTGAGGCTCAACTTTGCCCAGTGCATAAATGTGCAACTCATGATCTCTGTGACAGTATTAATCACTGATTGTGACTGCTTGAATCAATGCCTCTAACTTACTAAGCCCCAGTGCTGTTCACTCACTTACATACTGTAGATTCACTGAATCATGCAGACTTTCCAAAAAAAAAGCAGGTCGCTGAACTAACACACTTGAACCATCAAACTGGATTCTCTGTTATTAAACACACAATATAGCATTATTTGAACCAGTGGCATAAGTCTGTGCCCAACATATGTCGATAATGAAGCTATAGACACTGACAGTGAATTTATCCGACTCAACTAGGTGAAGGAACTTTTGAGATAATATTTCATTTAGGACAAGCATCTAGCTGAAACATGATGAATGTAGCATTTTTGCAAGGTTTTTTGTCCACTGATTTTTACACTGACACATTTTCTACATTTTGAGCTCTGTGCAGAAGTTTTGCTCAGTCTCAAACAAATCAAGCACATTCACAATTGTTTGCATTACAGTGATCAACTAAGGTACTGGTTACATTGTCACTTGTCCTATCACTTACGCTCCTGACTTCAACTAATTGAAAAACAGATTTTTGACACATTTAGACGTCATTACTACAGGCAAATGATTAAAGCTTGACATTTTCTGTTAAGATCTGAATGTGTAATTTTACCTTGTTGATAATTCACACGTAAAACAAGAAGGGAAATCACCCTTTCAATATCTTTCATTTTGAACTATAACGTTCCCATGGATCAGTGAAGCTTGCTTTGCTGCTATACTGTTAGTCACATTTAAAAAACATGTCTTTCTTTTAAAACATAGGTTCACAGGACAATATTAGGCTATTGGCTCAGAGGCCCTTATAAGCCTAGCTAAGAATTTTGCCCATATTTCCACAAGTCAGCACCTGTTTCCACTGTCTAGCAGGGACACAGGTGGGATCCCAGGGGTGTATTTTCTGTTTCCCATCTGGTCGTCCAGGTTTCTCTTAAAGAGGGCTAGTGACGTATTCTGCTTGACATGGAGAGGGAGTCTACTCCACAGTTGGGGGAGTCTTTGGGATACAAATCTATCTTATCAACAAGTTCTATTAATGTCACAGATCAGGTTGAGGCCTTGCTTGTGGGTTGTGTGAGTGCAATTTGACTTACAGATATGCAGCAACTCCATCAAGTCTGGGTCTGAGATGGCCTTGTATGTCAGACACAGGTTACCTCTGAACAGTCTGTATGAGACTGAGTAGAGGGACAGGGCATTTAACCTATCTGTATAGGGCAGGTGTTTGAGACCCTGGATTTTCCTGGTCATAAACCTCTGTGGTCTCTCCAGCTGCTGCATGTGCTTGGCAAGGTACATGCTGAAGGGGGTATTGCACTCAATAATGGGTCTGATAAGGGAGGAGTCCAGGAATGTCATGACCTCCATGTTCCTGGATGAAATACCCTTACTTATAAGATGAGCCATGTAGAAAGCCTTCCATACAATGGAGGCAACATGGCAGTCAAAATCAGGTTGCTATCAACCTGGGTTCCCAAATCCCTCATGACTGATTGCATGCTTAGTATATTATTATTAATGTGATAATTAGTGGGATGCCATTTTTCCCAAAGGGGATAATGATGCATTTCTTGACATTCAGTTTGAGGCCATGCTTCTGGCACCAGTCATTAGTTTGGGTAAGGCTCTCTTGGAGGATGTTCACATTACTAGGGGAATTTAAGACAGTGCCCAGCTTGCAGTCATCTGCAAACTTGGTCAGCTACAGTCCACTGATTTTGGCTTGCACCTCAGAAAAATATATCCCAAAAAGTAGAGGCCCCAATACTGATCCTTGGGGTATGCCACTCATTGTGGGTTTACTACTAGAGGTGGCTTCCCCTATTTTGACTGAGTGGGTTCTATAAGTCAGCCAGTTAGCTACCCATCTGGTCACATATGGGTTGATGCCTAGCTGGGAGAGTTTATCTATTACGCACAAATGGGGAACAGTATTGAAGGTTTTGGTTAGGTCATGGTAGGCAGTGTGCACCATTTTCCCCTCATCCATGGCTTTGATGACTGTTTTGAAGAAGTCAACCAACTTTAACAGGCATGATCTCCCTTTGACAAAACCATACTGTGTGTGATCAAGCATTTGGAGGCTGCTAACATCCTTGTTTATAAGGTCCAGGATAATGCATTCCATGGCCTTGCAGATCAGGCTAGTTAGGCTGATGGGCCTATAATTGTCTAGGTCAGTGGACACTCCACCTTTGTGCAGAGGGATGACAGTGGCTGTCCTCCATTCAGTTGAGATGAAGCTGGTGCTCGGGTATTGGTTGAATAGGGTGCCTAATAGTGCTGAGAGATCATGCCTGAGTTCATGTAGGACACAGCCCGGAATGTTGTCAGGTCCCATGGAGGCTGTATTTTTTGCCTTTGAGAGGGCATTAAAGACCTGTTCTCTGGTGATGAGGAAAGAAGAGCAGTTGCTGGAGATCTCCTGGTTTACTGATGGGGGGAGAGGAAGGAGAAGTTTTCACTGAATCTGTCTGCCAGCAGGTTGGCTATATCTATGGTGTTTGTGTATGTGGTGTTTTTGACCACCAGTTCAGAGCAAATTTGGGTGCTACCTTTGAGACTGCATATGTATGTGAAGAAGGCCTTGTGATTATCCTTAGTGGATGTGGCCAATTTGGACTGGAAGTTAGCCTTAGAGGATTTCACCAGTCACCTATTTGCTTGTTCAGACAAAGGAGAGATTGATTCCAACTTGGCACCTGCTCCTTCTTGGTCCTGGACAGCAATTTTTTTTCCTTTTATTATAGAGTTTGTTTATTGCTACTGTCCACCAGATAGGATTACTCTTCCTTGAGGAAGATGATTTGGTCCTGTCAGGTATGTAGGGACTCGTATGTTATTTTTTGGTGTAGTCTTGGACATTAGTGCTAGTTCCAACTGAAGGGACAGTGGCTGTGAAGCTGCTTATACCTGCTCTCAGGAGATTGTAGTTAGCTTTGGAAAAGTTTTTTGTTTGACCCTGACAAGGGGAGACAGGGAAGATGGTGACTATGAAAGTGATCGCTTTATGGTCGGATCTTACCAAGGAGGATGACATTGTAGGGGTGCTACAGTTGCTACTCATGTTGGTGAGTACCAGATCCAGGATATTTTCACCTCTCATGGGAGTGTCGACAAGCTGAACATCTTTATTAAACCATCACATCTGCATATGTAATACTGATATATGTATTATTAATAGAAAATATAATAATAGTTTTCTCTGTTATTTTCATGCAGTATATTTTTCATTTTAACAATTTCATTCACTCATAAGTACAATATGTTGCTTAATTCATGCCTTCCCTTTAACCTCACTCTTCCTCCTGAATTTTGTTCAGTAGGCATTCTTCTCACATTCAATTTAATTCAATGTAGTTTGTGCTTTCCCTTTTATAAAGACCACATCACCATTTTATCTTCTTTACAATACTCAGTTCTTCAATTACAGTTAATTTAGGTCTTGATATCCATTTTATAGTAATTACCTTTTTTTGACAACTAGTACCATTAAACTTAGTAGGTTATTACAATGTCTAGGCAGTTCAGATCCTATATCCTACTTCAAAATAATCATTTCATTCATTACAACCATCTGGTCCCCCAACTTTTCTTTAAAAGTACTTGGTAGGAAATTTCTAAACTGATTACATTCCCAAAGAACATGCTGCCAGCTAGTGAGTCTTCCCCATCATGCCTCCAACATTTGCTATGTGAGAAAAAAAAACTCTGAAGTCTATTTGGGGTATAAAACACCTAAGCAAACACTTTCATGTAAAAATCCTAAACCTTCAACTTTTTGCATAACTGGAATCATTACAAATTTCTTCCCATTGTACCTGTGTAAATTGACTTTCCATTCTTTTTTCTCAATCTTTTTAAACCTCCTCTGATTGATTCTTATAGCAAGCATACAGTATTTTATACTCCTACTAGTATCCTTTTTTTAATAACAGCTTCTGTTCTAAACTCAACTAAAAACTCTACATGTCTTTCACTTAACACTTTCCTGTCCCTTTCTCCATGCCCATACTCTTGTTACAAATCACTGACAGGGAAAGCAGTACCTAACCTGTAGTCCAAGTTCTGCTTAGCCTCATTTGCCTCTATTACCTTTGATCATGAAGTATTTCTACACAACAACTTTGTTCCTTTGTTAATCTCCACCCTTACATTCCACTTCACCTTAACAATTTTCTATACCCCTATTACCAGACATACCCATTAGTAAAAACCTCCTTAATCCACCCACACTGGCTTAGTTCTTAGGATACTTTCTACTACTTTGAAATGTAATATACTGTATATTTGTTATCTTCTTTAAGGAATTACATGCAAAATCCAGTCTAACTCTTGAACCTCCCCCCAATTTTGACGTATAACCTTCTGCTTGAATTACATACAGGTTAATTAAGTCACTTGGATTATGTATACAAACCTTAGCTGTGTAGCTCTATAGTACCTCTTCAAATCAGGTAACCCTAAACCACTTTATTCTATGGGGAGAATCAGCTTATCTCAATTAACTCTTGCTCTGCTCCCTTCCCCTTCCAAATGAAGTCCTTCAGTTCTTTAGTAATTATTATCATACTTTCAAACAAAACAAAATGTAAAGAATACTTAAAAAAACAACAAAAGCCAGTAAAATTACCCAACTTTAATAACACAGTCTCAGTCTCTAGCGCCTCGGCTAAAAGGCCTTTCAAGAGTCAAAGAAACAAATACATTCAAACAATTAAATACTTATATCAATTAAAAATTAACAAATCAGAATTCCCATTAAATAAAACAAATCAATTCAAATACACCAGTCCCCCTTACCTCACAAAAACACTTTCCAGTTGCAGTCCAAATAACTTTCTTTAAAAAGTAATTTCTGTTTCAAATCCATATCCATAAAAAATGTTTATTTTCTCTAAGATAGTACCCTGAATTTAAGTACCTTTTTCTGCACTTTTTTTTTTAAAAAATACAGTATTTAAATTGATTTAAACTGTGTATGAAGGAGTGTTGAAGGAATTTTTATCTGAAGTTATTCTGCTCTTCAGTAACTTGAACTAAAGCTAGTGTTGGCTGAATTTTGTTATTTGCTAGTAATTACAGGTGTGGGGGTAGCCACATTCTTTGACTTCCTGTCCTTGCATATTTAAACTGGTGCATGTGAAATAATTCCTGCTTTAAAACTTCAGCTTGGCCAGCTAAAAACTTGGTTATATTCAACTGGACGTATAAGAGAATTTAAGTACCTTTTTCTGCACTTTTTTTTTTAAAAAATACAGTATTTAAATTGATTTAAACTGTGTATGAAGGAGTGTTGAAGGAATTTTTATCTGAAGTTATTCTGCTCTTCAGTTATTCCCACCCACCCACCCACAGTATTTAAATTGATTTAAACTGTGTATGAAGGAGTGTTGAAGGAATTTTTATCTGAAGTTATTCTGCTCTTCAGTTATTCCCACCACCCGCCCTGTTTTTGTTTTGGTGTTAATCTTAGTGGCATTGAAACTGCCCGCCCCTCAGCCTGCCTCTGGGCCCATCTCATTTGCTCACTCAACTGAGTGCAGTGAGATCATATTCTGATTTCAGGCACTCCTACTGTGTACAAAGAGAGCATCTGGGAAATAGAAAAAAAAAAATTAAGCTTATTTCCTGCCTTTCTTGTTAAGTGGTACAGACTATTTGTAGGCTTCTGAGCCCCCAAGCCCTTCTGTGTTTGAGGGAAGCCTTCTAGCTTGTTTATTTCTTATAAATAGCCAGTTTTCTAGTTTCAGCACTCAAATCTGTTTCTTTGATCTCAGCACTTGTTCAGAAAAAAAAAAAAAAAAAAAAAAAAAAATTTCATCTGCTTTTACTGTACTTGTGTTTTTACCTACTTCTTTTACTTTTGCATCATCTTAAAATACTCAATTGTATTTATTACTGCTTGGTGTAACTCATTCTAAGCCTTTTGGTTTAAACACTTGGGCTTCGGACCAGTTAGTTGTTTTGCACTGAGAGGGTTTGTGGTCTGCACTGTTGTGGCAGAACAGGTAGCTTACATCCTTCTAGGTTGAGAACTGCTGATTGAGGGCTCAGTGTCTGTTATTCTAAAAGTGTATTAATTCTGGTTTAAGCACTTGGGCTTTCAAGCCAGTTATTTTACATTAAGAGGGTTCATGGTCTGCACTCTTGTGGGAGGAGAGGCTGGACTCTGCCCTTCTGAGCTGGGAATTTCTGGTTAAAGGCTTATAGTGCATGCATATCTGAACTGTTCCTTACTGAAGTTGGTGCCTTGTTTGCTGTGGCATAGACTGGATTCGGGCCTGCTGGATCTAGCTTTGTTTGTGTAACTTGAGCACTAATCCAGACATTCTCTAAAGTATTCAATGGTATTTATTACTGCTTGGTTGTAACTTGATTAAAGTGTAGCTATCATTCAAGTCTTTTGGATTAAGCACTTGGGCTTCAGAACAGTTGTTTTACATTAGGAAGGTTTGTGGCAAGCACTGTGGTGGCAGGACAGGTAGCTTTCATCCTTCTAAGTTGGGAACTGCTGATTGAGAGCCCACTGTCCAAGTGTATTAGTTCTGGTTTAGGCACTTGGGCTTCAGGCCAGTTATTTTACATTAAGAAGGTTCGTGGTCTGCACTCTTGTGGGAGAAGAGGCTGGACTCTGCCCTTCTGAGCTGGGAATTTTCTGGTTAAAGGTTTATAGTGCCTGAATATTTGAACTGTATCTTACTGAAATTGGTTCACCTTGTTTGCTCTAGCATAGACTAGATCCAGGCCTACTGAATCTAGCTTTGTTTATATGCTTGTTGTTTGTTTGCTTGTTATTTCCATGGAAGCTAATTCCACCTAATACGCAACTTCTCAGCGCTTCTGTGGATCACTGGTGATATCTGCATTGCTTACTGTACTTATTTCCTTGTTTCACTTGAAAGAAAGTTACTGTTTGTCATTTTGCATTTAGTTACTTGTAACACATTGCACTCAAGTTACCTGGCACTTGCTCACTAAAGCAATTATATAAGTCAGCACTAAAAATTAAAAGCACTACACCCTCACTCCCCACTGGCCCTTGTTTTCAATTAAGGATTTCCCAATATTATTCTAGCATGTCCAAAGGTCAGTTGTCAATCTCCTCTCCGGTCCAGCTGGTGAATCTGGGAATCTTGAGGCAATGTTATAACTGCCTCATGTACACAGACAACCCTCTCCTCCTCCCACATAACACAAATACTTGCGAGAGATGCAGCTATTTAGCCAAACTAGAGGCTGAGCTCTCTCAACTCAGGACTGGCAAGACCAGACAGGAGGAGAAGGCAACTACACACACCACAAAACCAGCCTCACATAATGCTACCACTCCACTGAATCAAACACATAAACACACAAAGACATACTCGAGGCTCTGAGTAAAATTTACCTAAACAGCAGAGGCCTCCAAAGCAGACACCCAAACAACTGCTACCTCAAGACACCCCACAAGCAACACATAAACCACAAAAGCAGTGTGCAAAGCAGTCACAGCCCTTAAGGCCAAATACAACACCAAACATACCTGTCATAGGTGACTCCATAGTCAGACACACTGGCGTCCCACTCACCAGGCTGAACAAGGAGAGGGTCACAGTAAGCTGCCTATCGGGCGCTAGAATCCGCCACATAACACAAGCACTCGGGTCACTCCATGGCAAGTACAAATATGACACAGTCATTGTCCATGCTGGTGTGAACGACCTGAGACGTACCTCCCTGGACTACATGAAAAGAGACATAGAGGAGCTCTCTGATTATGTAGCCCAGGCAGGTATGACCCTAACCCTGAGCAGTATCCTTCCTTCACCAAGAATGATGCCACAATATAGAGACAAGATGATCAGCTTTAACAATTGGCTTAATGTCTGGTGTCATTCAAAGGGGATCCAGTGTCTGTCTGCCTGGGATGACATGCTTGACAAGCCATGCTGCTTCGCAAGGGACGGCTTGCACCTGTCACCCTGGGATTCGGATATTGGCTAAGGCTCTTGCCACCCCCATAGTGCCTTTTTAGGCAAGGCTCAAATTCTAAACCTACCACCCTAGAAAACAAAAATGGGAAGAAACTGAGGGTAATGCTGCTCAATGCCAGAAGTCTAAATCTCAAAATGCACGCACTCGAGGCCCTTCTCAGTATGGAGAACATCGATGTCTGTGCTGTAACTGAAACCTGGTTCAAGGCTCCTGAGAGCACCCGGCACTATTAGGTTTTACCTCATATCATGCGTTCCGGCCCCAAAACCCGGACCACACCACAAAAGGAGGGGTGTATCCATATTCATAAAGGATACTCACACCTCCAGGTTGGTGGCAACGCACTAAGCTTCGGAAACCATCCAGGTGCAACTAACCATAGGCAAAACTGCTCTACAAATTGTAGCATGCTACAGGCCACCCTCTCAAACTCAGGAACCCCACACAGCCTTCCTGAAGACACTGGAGGGTATAAATGTATCTCCAAACACCATCATATTGGGTGACTTCAACTACCCGAATATAGACTGGGAACATTACTCAAGCCCTAACTTTCTAGCCCAACGGTTCCTGGAGTTCATAAATTCAAATGCCATGGAACAGCTAGTCACTGTTCCCACGAGAGGAGAAAATATACTAGATCTCATTGTCACAAACATGGGGACAAAATGCTCCACACTGGAAGTATATCCCTTATTGGTGAGATCTGATCATAAACTAATCTCACTGGAAATCCACATCCGCCCCCACCCCAAGCAAAAGACCATAGTGAAGAACTTCTCTAAAGCAAACTTCACACTACTCAAGACTGGTGTGGTATCCTTCAAGGCCCCTGAGCCAGAGGAAACCACAACCCAAGCTGGAAGCCCTTACAAATGCCTTCTATGAACACCTCCAGGACTGCATGGATCAGGCAATCCCAAATAAAACCAAGACTCTTTCCACAAAGGGCAAGCGTCCAGTCTGGTGGACCCCAGCCATTAACAAACTTTACAATAAGAGGAGAAAGCTATTACATGATAGAACAAAATCCATAAAAGGGAAGTCACCCCTGATCATTATTAGTAAAAAATACGAGCACTCATAAAATCAACTAAGGCCAATTTTGAGAGAAAAATTGCCATGGATTCAAAGGACAATCATAAGGCCTTTTTCAGCTATGTTAGGAACCTGGGTGGAAACTCCCAGATATGCTCAGAATTAGTCCAAAATGATACAAAAATCACTGAACCCACAGACATTGCCAACATACTGGCAGACAGGTTCAGTGCAAACTTCACCCCTCTCCCCTAAAGGAGAGATAACTATCCCAGCCGAGTGTAGCCTCCCGGACATCTCAAATGCAGGTGAAAGCTGCTCTCTAAAGCTAAAAACACAGCATCAATGGGACCGGATGGTGTCCCCGGCTGTGTGCTACACGAGCTAAATGAGGAATTAAACCCGCACATAAGGCAGCTGTTTAATCTCAGCCTTACCACAGGATACGTGCCCAAGGAGTGGCGTCGGCAACTGTGGTCCCACTCCACAAAGGCGGTGCCTCTACGGACCCTGGTAATTACCCCATAAGCTTAACAAGTCTAGTCTGCAAAGCTATGGAGAGGATCATAATGGAGCTCATAAACAAAGATATAGGGACTTGCAGACATTGGACCCGACCCAGTTTGGCTTTGTCAAGGGAAGATCATGCCTTTTGAACTTGGTTGACTTCTTGAAACAGTCACCAAGGCCATTGATGAGGAAAGGCAGTCCATACAGCCTACCTTGACCTTGCAAAGGCTTTCGACACAATACCCCACTCGGGTATTGTAGAAAAACTTACCAGCTTAAATGTAAACCTATATGTCACAAGATGGGTTGCAAACTGGCTTAAGGACAGAACCCACAGGGTTAGAGTTGCTGGCGCTGTGTCAGACTCCAAGCCGGTCACAAGTGGTGTCCCACAGGGCTCGGTCCTTGGCCCCTATTGTTTGGCATCTACTTCTCAGAAGTACAGGCCAACATGGGAGGACTTTGGCTGACAAAGTTTGCAGGCGACTGCAAACTGGGCCATAGTGGAAAGTGCATCGGACACGGATATCCTTCAGAAGGGACTCACGGAAACAGATAGCTGGTGCCAGAGCCATGGCCTGAAGTTAAACGCCAAAAAATGTATAGTCATACCCTTCGGGAAAAACAAGGTAACCCCAAGCTACCATATAGGTGGCAATCCACTAAGCACAGAAGAGGTTATCAGGGACCTGGGGACCCAGGTTGACAGTGGCCTTTCTTTTGACACTCACATTGCTAAAGTGGTTAGAAAGACCTTCTACATTGCCCACCTGATCATGAAGGATTCACATCCAGATCTAGTGAGGTCATTGTTCCCCTGTACTCTTCACTTATCAGACCAATGATCGAGTACAATGCCCCATTCGGGATGTATCTCACCCGACATCTGCAGCAATTGGAGAGACCCCAAAAGTTCCTCACCAAAAGGATAAAGGGACTCCAAAATCTGTCATATGCTGCCAGATTGAAGAAACTCCAGCTCTATTCAGTCGCATACCGTCTGCTCAGAGGTGACATGTGCCTGACATACAAGGCCATGTCCAACCCGGAATTAATGGACATGCTCCACCTCAAAAATCCAAATCCACCAAAACCACTAGAGCAAGCGACTTAAACCTTAGCACGGATATAAATAGGATGTGCTGGAGGGATAGATTTATCACTCAGAGACTCCCTATGCTGTGGAATAAAATCCCGGTCCATGTGAGGCAGAGCACCTCGCTGACTGTGTTCAAGAGAAATCTAGACCTGTGGATGGGAGATCGTAGGTTTATCCCAGGAATCAACTCTGTGTCACTGCTGGACAGAGGCACAACAAACTAATGGGCACAGTATTTTTTCATATAAGGGGTGGCGTAAGCCACAATAATTTGGGCTAGGCTTATAAATGCCTTAGGGCATATAGCCTAGTATAAACCTATGAACCTAAGAAATTGTTCATTCCCACCATGAAACAATGAAAAATGCATAGCAACTGAACTCTCTGGTTTTTGATTTCTAAAATCCCGCAAATGTTCTAAAAACCTGGTTCTAAAACCTTTTTTAGCTTCATCTATGTAAAAAAAGTTACAAGGACATCTAAGGACATAACCCCCCACCCCAATACCATAATTGTACAAATCTCTATGAGTATAAGTAACACCATTAATTTTCTCAAAAAACATAACTACATACTTACAGACAGAACAATGTTGGCAGGGAATAGTACCTATTCTTTTGACCCCCCCTATCAATATACAAAACCGGTGTGGTATAGTGACTATAAACCAACATGTCTTTAATATTATGTCCCTGTTTATAAGAAAAAGACAATTTTCTAGGTAATAAATGGGCTAAGCTTTTATCCTTTAATAAAAAATTTCAATAATACTTCAGAATACTAGAAACACTATCAGAAAAAAACAGTATACTCTGTAACAAAAAACATTTTATTTTCTCTATCTTTATGTTTTATTGTTACAGCATTCTCCTGGTTATTATTTCTAAAAAAACACATCTATCATCTTGAACAAACTGTTTGTCTAACAATTTGCTAAATGCATCCTCTATATTACAAACATCATAGCCCCGTTGTCTAAAATGGGTGTAAGTTGTTAAAATTTCATCCTCAAGAGCCTCTTCATCACTACATAGCCTCTGTATATGTAACAACTCACTATAAGGTAAACACTTTATGAGGTGGGTGGGTGACAGCTAAAGCCATGCAAAAGATGATTACTGTTCTCAAACTTTGTGTATTTTAGTTTTTACACCCACATTTACCACACCTTCTAACTCTAAATCTAAAAACACTTATTCCCCTTTTGGACTCCATCAAATTTCAAACCAAACATATTACGCTCAAAGTCCAACACAAAATCATCAACCTAGGACTCACCAACATTACATAAAAAATCAAATCATCAATAAACCTATACTATTTAATACATACTTATAAGAATCTAGCTTGTAAAGACAATCCCCGGGATTCATAAAGCTTGCACCTGGTGCAGGCATAGCGTCGGCATTCTAACACCAAATATGGCCACCGAGTGATCCAGGTACAAGCTGTTCCAACGTGCACTACCTGTGTACGCTACGCCTGCACAACTCCCAGGCCCTGTATGCTAATTACCCCATGTGTAGCAGTGTAGCATGCAAATGAAGGTATGTAGCGATCCAGGAAGTGGTGCAGGTGTAGTGTAAGCATGCAGAAATGTAAACCATAGAAAATGGTTTACATTTTTGCAAACATACAATCGGAGCCATGACAGCCAACCAAACACATGTATTATATTGTTAATATATGCCAATGGCTAAATATATAGCCAATGGCATAAAAAAATGTACAAAATATAAAATTAACATTTAATATATATAGTCGCACTATCGCGACGTGGAAGCGCAGGGCAGCTGCGCGCAAAGGGGATTGCAAGGAAAATATAAAAATATAGAATAAAACTGCAATGTAACACATATCACAATTTCCCCATAATAGTCAATGGCAGGCATGCTACACTATACTATAGCGCAAGGGTTGCTAAGTGGCAGTGACAGTGTTATGCGCAGTAGCTAGGAATTAGTAGGCAATGCCATGCAAATGAGAGGAGTAATAGTGAATCACAGATTCCCCGCTGGTGTAAGGATGCACCTCACAGCATAGCGTTATAACACCAAGGTGTGCCTTTGAGATAAAGATGACATCAAGGGAGGAGTGTGTCACCATTTCTGTAAGCACATTGGAACATTGCTAAACCAGTTTGCCCCTAGCTAGGCAAAGCTGCAGGATAGGGGTGTGTTGAACTGGCCAAAGCTTTGCTTAGCTGAGAGTACACAAGGTAACAGAGTATGCATGTGAATGGAGATGAAAACGCATGTTAACCCGGTAAACGGGTTTGCACGGCGCGCATTGCAGCTGAAACAGGAAGGATATAGGAAAGAAATAAGGAAATGCTGCAGCAGGGAAATTGGGAGTGCAAATGACTAACACCTAGGAGACTACAGTGGGCCATTGACAACAGCTAACAAGGCTGCAAGCAGCTACCTGCAGAACAGGAAAGGGGAGGGGCTGTACTGCAAAGAAAACAGTAAAGTGTCAAAGCAGAACATAGCCGATTTGCAGTATATCAGCTACAATACACAATTTGCAATGATTGGGTAGGGAAAGTACAAAACAAGAAAGACAACAGGTGGATGCATGCCTGATAATGGGAGGGGATGCAGGTTTAAAAGTGAATTAAAGGGCAACAGATTAATCAAGGCAGGCAAGCATATCTCCACAATAAAGACCCCACACTTGCAGTACTCACTGTAAAACCCATAATTAAGACACTCTGCAGCTGGAATAGCTCATACACACCCAATGACATCAGCAGCATCCATAGCACAATAGCATAGAGTTTGAAAGCACCTCACACACATTTGTGTATTCCCATACACTTTGCACCAGTGGTGTATACAGATGGGAAAGTTTTAGTATGTACATGTTAGGGGCTACCATAGCTTTGATCCACCAGCATGTGTTGGAGAATGAAGGTGGTGTGAAGGATGATGCACATGACCACCTCAGGCACCAGAGGAGGAGGAGAGTGTTCAGACCCAGGGTAACCTACCAGGGGCTACATGATCTGGAGATAGTAGAGCATTACAGGGTGGACAGGGACATCCTACAACAACTTGCGGAGCTGTGCCGGCCACGTCTCACAGCCAGAACAAACAGAGGGGAACCCATCCGAGTGGATACTTAGGTATGTGTAAGCCTGAGAATACTAGCTACATGTACCTTTCAAAGACCAACTGGGGATATCATGGGGATCTCACAGGTATCAGCATCCAGGGTACTACACCAGTTCCTGGATGCCATGTTACTACATGCCAATAAACACATATACTTCCCCCAAATGCAGAAGGAGTTGGCCAGCAATATGTGTCTCTTCCACTGTGTGGCAGAATACCCGGAGGTACTGGGTGCAATAGACTGCATGCACATACACATCAAGTCACCACCTGGTGAGCAGGGTAGACGCTACATAAACTGCAAGGGATACCCCTCCATCAACTGCCAGGTCATGTGCAATGCCCAGGGCATTATCATGGATGTGTGTGCTGGCAGCCCAGGAAGCTATCACGATTCCCATATCTGGCATGCCTCACAGCTGTATTAGTTATTTGCTAGGGGGGACATCCCAAATGGCCACCTGGTGAGGATGCTGGCTATGCACTGGAACCGTGGATGATGACTCCCATCAGAAATGCACACACACCCATGCAGGAACGTCATAATGAGGTACATGCACAAACCAGAATCATCACAGAGTGTGTGTTTGGGATGCTGAAATCACGGTTCTGTTGCTTGGACATATCTGATGTAGCCTTGCGGTACTCTCCAGGCACGTGTGTCCACATCTTGATAGTATGTGCCATGCTACACAATATGATCCTGCAGAAACAACTGCAGCAGGGACAGAATGGTGAAGGCCCTCATAGCCCACCACCATTTCTAAGGGCTCCATAGGCACAGAGGTACTAAGACCATGAACACCCTGAGCCAGCCCCAGTAGGCAGAGGGAGGCATGCCCAGTATGCCCATGCCTTGGCAAGGAGGGAACGTACAGCACACACACTGACAATGTAGGCACCTAGGGACTGACACCTTTCTCCACCTGCACACACAAATAAATGGATGGCACACACACAAGACTACCTGTAAATTGTCATGTATAGGCAGTCTACTGTGTGCATCCAACATATGCAGCTCTCAACTATTGCACACACAACTGCCATTGGCACAAGATAAGTCAACACCTGAACAGTAAATTAAGCTATCAGCATGTGCTGATACTGTATGTATAGGCAGGTACTTGGCCAACTGCCAGAGGCCATTCATAAGCCTAGCCAAAATGTGTCAGCTTTTGCCACCCCATTTATTCATTAACTGTCCCTCTGTGGAGCACAGCCAATGGCGGGATCCCTGGGGCGCATCTACTGTTCCCTATCCACTCTTCAAGGTTTCTCTTGAAAAATGTTAGTGAGGGGCTATGTATAATGTAGTTAGGGATGTTGTTCCAAAGTATTGGGAGTGTCTGTGACAGGAATCCGTCCCTCCAGCATCTTCCAGTTATTGTTGTGGCAAGGTTCAGCTCACTACAGTGTGTGGCTCACTGTGACATGGATTCCCATAGGTGGAGCATATCCATTAAGCCTGAGTTTGACATGGCTGTGTTGGCCAGCGGAGATAATCTCTGGGTAAACGAGAGACCACTGAGTAAAGCAGGAGTTTATTCAGTCTGCCTGCATAGGGCATATGTTTGAGGCCAGTAATCCCCTTAGTGAAGTACATTTGTGGACTTTCCAGCTGCTGGAAGTGTCTTCTGAGGTACATCCCAAATGGGTTATTATACCCTATGATGGGACTGATGAGTGATGAGTAAAGGGGCACTATAATCCCAGTATGTCTAGATGGGAACCCTTTAGTAATCAGATGGCCTACATAGAAGGATGTCCTAACTACTTTGGAGATATGATTGTCAAAGGGGAGATCACTATATACCTTAGTCCCCAGATACCCCATTACCTCATCCATATTAAAGTGGCTGCCACTTATGTGTTAATATGTGGGTGCTTAATATTCCACAATGGAATGACCATGCAGTTAGTGGCACTTGGCTGGAGGCCATGACATTGACACCCTGTGTCGGTCTCTGTGAGGCCCCTTGAGGGATGTCTGTGTCAGCTGGACTATCAATCATGGCTCCCAGTTCACAGCCATTGCTAAACATGGTCTGCCATAGTCTACGTGTGCTTGCCTGTACTTCTGAGAAGTATATGCCAAACAGTAGGGCTCCCAGGACTGAGTCCTGTGGGACACCAGCCATGACTGGTCAAGAGTTGGACCTGGAGACTGCTAGTCGTATCATGTGGGTTCTGTGTGTAAGCCCATTGGCAACCTAACCTGTGATGTATGGGTGTATGTACAGGCCGGTGTGTTTATCAATAATACCCGAGTGGGGCATGGTGTCAAAAGCCTTGTTGAGGTCCAGGTAGTATGTGTGAACCACCTCTCCCATCATCTAACGTCTTGGTGACTGTATGTAAGATGTCAAACAGGTTCAGTAGGCATGAACTGCACTCACCCAAGCTGACCTGGGTTGGGTCACGTGTTCGGAGGTTATCAATGTCTTTATTAATAAGTGCCATTAGGATGCAATCCATACCAATGCAGACCAGGCTAGTCAGGCTTATGGGGTGGTAGTCACCATGATCAGTTGTGATTCCACCTTGATGGAGTGGAATAACCATTGCCACGTGCCATTGTATGGGCATGTAGCCTGTGGAGAGGCTGTGGTTGGAAAGCTTAATTAGGTGGGGGGGTCAGGTTGTCTTGTACAGTTTGCAAGATGCAGTCTGGGACAACATCTGCCTCCACTGATGCTGTGTTTTGCTGTTAGAGAAGGCCATTTCCACCTGTGTGTCTCTGATATGTAGGATACTGTACTTTTCGGGTAGTGTTGTGGGCTCTTTAGGGAGTGAAGTGTGCACTGAATGTATCTGCAAGGATGTTGGTGATATCAGTAGGGTCAGCATATTTTGTGCTATATTTCACCGGCACAGTGCAAATCTGTGTGTCACCACTTAGATCCTTGACATAGCCAAAGAAGGCTTTGTGGTTATCTTTCGAATCCTTGCGTATTTTCCTGCTGATGTTAGCCTTGGAAGATGTCATGAGGGGACCTACATATCATACTAATAGTTTTCACGGATGTCTGCCCTTCATGGGATTTGCTGTTTGTCTGGAACACTGTCCTACATCTGTAGTATAGCCTGTTTATTGCAGAGGTCCACCAGACTGGTGTCCTTGTCTAGGAGTGAGTCTTGGTTTACCAGTGATGGCACGATCCATACATCCATGTAGGTGCTTATAGATTGCATTTGTAAATCTGTCTGTATCTTGAGCAGTGTTTCCCCTTAGCGTGGGGGCTGCAAAACCCCCCACCCCTGTACTAGTAGTGTAAATTTAGCTGTAGGAAAGGTATACACTGTGGTTTCCATGGGTGAGGGAGATGCTTGGGTGTGGAAACAGTGAATAGTTCATGGTCAGATCTAACCAGTAACTGGTTAACCTCTGCTGTGGTGCACCTGTTGCCCATGTTGGTGATGACCACTTCTAGCATGTTTCCACCCCTCGTTAGGGAGGTTACCACCTGATACAGGGCAAATGAGGTGATGAATTCCAGGAAGTGCTGGGCCTGGAAGTGAGTACTTGAGTAAGTTTCCCAGTTAATGGTAGGGTAGTTGACATTGACCAATGCCAGGGTGTGTGTTAGGATTGTCATGTTCTCCACTGCCTCCAGGTAGGTGGAGTGGTGGTCCTGGGTCATGGAGGGTGATCCATAGCAGGCCACAGTTTATACTGCAGTTATGGCTGATGTTAGCTGTACATGGATGATCTCAGAGGTATCATGCTGCCCCAGTAACCTGGAGGTGTAGGTATCCCTGATGAATATGGATACACCCTCTCCATGTCTGTGTCAGTCCATGTTCTGTAGCTGAAATGTGTGGTATGGGTTGTAGTCTGGTAGTGCTGGTGTGCTCTCAGGAGCCTTAAGACAGGTCTCAGTTACTGCACAGATGTTGATGTTGTCCATCCTGAGGAGTGCTGTGAGTGCATGCATGTTGTGATCACAACCCCTGGTGTTGAGTAGCATAACCATTATTGATTCTGCTACTGTGCTATTTACGGAGCTGGTATTCACCTTTGAGACTCCCCTAAAAAAGGCTCCATGGGGGCGCCAATAGCCTTGGCCAGTATTCCAAAGCCCAAGGCTGACACATAAGCCGGTATGGTATTGTTGCATGCATGTTTCTCATCTGTGCTTGTTTCTCATCTCTCCTGTAGGTAACCTACTGGTAATAAATAGAAAGCCTTAAACTTATACAAGTCTTCTAGCTTCCAAGATAGGCTTTTGGAGTGACTAAGTACTAGTGTTCTGTATGTTCTTGCTGTACTTAACTGTTTCTTGACTACATGGTGATTTCTCACTGTATATTGTGATCTGAAAGTATGTTTATTCACATGTTATGGCTGTGATGGCCTGCACTTTAGAGATTCACAGATAGCCTACTACCTATCTGCCCAAGGGCAATTAGAAGCATAGCTACAGTGTGTTGGCTTTCTATGCACTATTGATGAAGTAACTCAGCCTCTGTCAAGCATAGCCAATGAAGCAATTCCAGGCAGAGTTGCCGGAAGCTGTTGAAGAATGGGGTGGTGGAGCGTGATAGGGGCACTTAGTGATTTAAAGAGGGCATGTTAATGTGACAATTCAACACCATTCAATTTCCCCAACAGGTCTTGCAGCTATCAAGCTGGACAGGCTCCCCCACGCCCTAGCTGTATGGTTCTGGGACACATGATCCCAGTGGTGTATATTCTGTTACCCATTTACACAAGAAGGTTTCCCTTGAAGTGTGTCAGTGAGGGGCTATGCCTAATGTAGTTAGGAATGTGATGTATTGTCTCACATTACATTTGTTACATGTTGTTATTTCAAGAGTAAGTGAAGCTTAGTGGGTTTGGGGACCTCCGCCCTTTGCTTAGCCTAGCTTACACATAGAAATCATCTAAATAGGAAATAGGCGGAAGCAACGTTAATGTCAATAGTGTAATGGTTACAGCATCTGCATAGTATCTGTGCATTCAAGGTCCCAATCCCAATAAAGTTGGGGATGTTTATCATGTTAAAAAGTATACCTTAATCACAGCTTGTATATATAGGTAGTAATCGTCTGTATAATAAACATTCGAAACACCCATATAAACCCATGTGTGCTGGAAAGTAAAGTCAACAGAGAATGTAATGTTATGTAAGCACATAGTGAGATGTTACTTCACTGACATGTATACATCCTGAGTAGTTAGAGGATGTAGCCGTGTTTGCGCACACAGATTATACGTTACAAAGTTTGTTTAACCGCTGCTATAATGTCACACAAACACCTTTAAACATGCTTATAACTGCTTAAATGAGCCTTATTCTGGAGTAAAAAACATTTTTAAAGCATCGCAGGTGTTGAACCTTGGACCATGCACACTATAGTCATGGGACTGATCACTAAGCCATCTGAGGTGAATACATGTTTCATGGTCTTTAGACTACACTTTATTCCATATACATTCCACTGTAATGATTACAAATGGGACAGTCACTTTGTGTACATATGTACAGTACATTGTAATGTACTGTAGTTTGTGGACCAACACATTCAAGTCTACATATGTATTACTGTTACAAATTAATACGATATATATATATATATATATATACACACACACACACACACACACGTCAGTGATGTCTGCACATATATATTATACAGTTACATCAATAGCCATATATATAAACATCTATGAACACACTTTGTGACACAGAAGCACTCCAAAGGAATTGAAGTGTACACAAAACACATGCAGCTCTGGTATTATAACTATTAATATTAACCTAATTCACCATAGAAGAGATGGTTGTTGTGTATGTGAAGATTGGGGTGGGGGAGGAATGATGGGTAATGAAATCATACATCAAGGAGAGCCTGGGTCGGATGTTCAATAAGTGAACTGGAGGGGTATATATGGAGTATGGGGACAACATAAAAAGGACACAAAACAAGAACATTTCTCATTCATAATACACCATGTCATGTCACATTGCAACACCTAATTTCACAAATATATGAACATTAACATGTATCAGACATATGTACACCAACTGACTGTCACATTTCTTTTCAGTAGTGAGGAATGCCTGTACTAAAACGTATATTCTAAACACCATAACATTTGTACATATCTCAGATGCCTTAGTGGTAAAGTCAGTGACTGTCGTGTTCATGGTCCCAGGTTCAAGACCTGCAAGGGCTGTTAAGTTATTTTGAGGGCCAGAATAAGGGCTGTTGGATGTAGGTGGATTAAAGCACTCTTATGAAGAGTATATGCCAATAAACTATTACAAATATGTTCTATGGAAACAGTCACTAACACAACTGCAATGACTGCAAATATCCATGACAGAAATACACAGACAGCTTTTATTTAGCAAAACTTTATTACATTCTGATGTATTGCCAATAGGATTCAAGGACTAACAGTACCTGCATGCTATACAGATTCATAGATTCATAGATTCATAGATTCATACTAAGCTAACTGCCCTTGTGAGCCATTTTAAGCTTAGCCAATTATCCCTTGTGAGATTCAAACCCTGCACCTTGTGTTTGTAAGGCAAACACCTTAACCATTAGGCCACCCTCCCAACAGGAAGCATTTAACAGTGCCTTAATGAATCAGCCTGCAATTACCATAGTATTAGTCCACTAAGGGATAGGTTTTCACATAAGGAAAGAACACCCACACACATATAGAAGTTGTATAAAAAGGGGTTCCTACACACCTGCATGTGCTATGTACACCCACCAACATCTACCCCAACAACCAAAATAATTACATCAATACATACTGTCATACCATAACCAATTATTCAACTACTGTACAACATCTGCTGAAACCTTAACATATCTGGACACAGACACACTAACATGGCCCTATGTGAAATAGTTGCTGTTATACAATTGAATAGCTGCTGATGTTACAGGGTTTGTAAGAACTAATCCCGTTTCAGAGGGTTAAAAGGTTTGTACACCAGGAAGTGTTACCGAGTACTGATTATCAGCACAGTATGATACACATTAACACCAAACTAAATATGTCTGGTAAGCACACTGTAAACCTCCTCCTCCTAACATTATATGCATAGCTATGCAGCCTTGAGCTGGTCAAACATCCTGGCCAGACTGAAACATATGCAGAAGTATTAGGTACAGACAAACCCTGCACAAGTAGCAATGTTCATAAATATAACAGCAGTACTCACATTTAGACCAAATCCTCTAGGCTTTACACACAATATATTACTGGTCATCTCCATACAGCTGTTGCAATAGATTCCAAACAACACTTTCAGGCTGTATTCCTCACAAGTAAGGCAAAGGGACAACGCCCAAGTGGAGTACTCAATTATACTCCACTGTTGCCATGATACTGGCTAAGGCAGTAGCAGCACAGCTGATGTGCATGTGATTAGCTACTTAGGAACACCAAATGGTTATCGGGATAGCACGTTACTGATCTGTAACTATAAAGGGTTGCCTTATCACACATTCAGACCATCTGTATCTACCTGTAGGACAGTAAAAAACACTAAAAGACAAACCAAAAATTAGTATTATACTAGTCAATAACACCTCCAATTACTAAGAAGGTATGTATAACATGTAGTATGTCTGTGTATGTAGTACTTGTTCTGTAAGAATTACAGTGTAATCAATGCATATAATGAAAATAGCTATCTTGTAGTGATGTATTGTTGAGCAGTAGTAATGCTAGTAGTATTCTATGTGTGTACTGCTGTAGGTAACAAGGCAAAGTCCTCATACACCACAAGGGGTGATATGGGCTTGGAACTCACCAATTTGCTTCCAGCCACTGTAAGTGTCAGGATTGGTCCAACAAGTATGTGCTATAACAGGGGATAGTATATGTTGATATATTGTAACAGTCGACATATGTATGGGTGTATAAGTAAGATGAACATGTCAAAGGTGGGCTTACTGTGCAAATATGGTTTGCATTGTGGGATATTGTGCCAATAACTGTGTAATGTACAGTATTTTAGGCAGATCTGAATTCTGTTCTACATAGCATTTCTGTTATGTTATGTAATCAGTAGTTATGCCTATTGGCAATTACAATAATCAACAACAGGATACATATCACTTGTATTCATCTGACAGTTTAGCAGCATGATAGAAAAGATAAGTGGAAGTGCTAGATAACTATCCATGCACATAACATATGTAATATCCTCTCTCTAGTATCGTTTACAAGCAATAACAGCTGTGCATGTGTATATGTTATGCAAATGTGTAGTGACCCTTGTTACCAGTAATGAAACAGGTTGAATATCATCTTTAACTCCAGTGTAACATCTGCAGTAGGAGTGTAAGATGTAGGAGACTGCTGCCCATGTGTAATAACCGCTTCACAGGTGATGGCTTACACTATCTGATTATATCCTGATCATACTGATAGCGGCATCAGAGTCTATTGATACATGACTCTGTTTGGAGAGTGGGTGTCTGTGCCCAACAGAGCTCATGGTCCTGGTGGATATGTGAGTATATACCCAGAGAAGGAAACAGACCTGTAGACACTTGCATCATCTGTAATCAACTATCAGGATGTGATGTGCTCCTCAGAGGAGGACTGCTGCTAAAGATAGCTACAATGTTTCCATAATAGCCAGTGTTGTCACGTCCATAACACAAATATTTACATGTGAGCATCACTGTCTAAAACATCTTCATAAGCAATAAGTAAACTAAATACAGTACTTGGTACTTGTAGTACTGAATGCTCATAAAGGCATGTCCACTAGTCAGCTACTGGTGTTTACTAATGTCAGCTTTGTGTATGTGGCCATCCTGGGTGAATGTAATCTCTATGCAATGTACACTGCCAAACCCACCTAACACCACACCCCAAACATTGTTTGGGATGCAGCTACAGGGGTAAGCTGGAAGGCAGTCCAGTCTACAGCCATGACTGGACTGGACAGTCATGAGGTCTAGGTTAACACATGCATCTCATAATCACAACCAACACATACCCTTACCAGAACACAGTAAGGACACCCACACACACATTACCAGAAATGACACACATTCACAGATGATTCTAAGTATCTGGCCAAACAAGTGACCTCCCAAGCTGGAAGAGAAAGACAACGAAATACACAAACTGTACGACATAGTTTGCATAATTGTGCCACACCTCAGAACACGTGGCTGGAAACATGCCCACCAGTACTCATTTGTGAATGCAAACTCTAGCACTATGTTACACATCAACCTATACGAGGGCATACATAATGTCAGCTGCCTGTCTGCCATGATTAGCCACATACCCATACACTCAGACCACCTTTTGAACTATACACATGGCTCTGGCATATTCCATTTTGTTGTGCAAGACCTGTGATGCAGTAGCCTGGACTGCATGGAAACACATGTAGGAACTGTCAGGTCTTGTAGCCCATGCAGGTATGTCCCAAGGCCTGGGCAGCATTCTGCCATTGGCCAGAATGATACTGCAGTACAGGGACAAAAGGATTGTATTCCACAATTGTCTAATGTAGTGGTGCAAGTCAAAGGGTATCCAGTATCTGTCTGCCTGGGATAACATGGTTGACAGACCATGATGCTTTGCCAGACAGGGCCTGCACCTGTCACCCCTGGGAATCTGGATACTGCCTTGGGTTCATGCTTCCCCTATAGTGCCTTCATCATGCACAGTTCAAGTTAAGGTCCACTGCTGTTACAGGGACAGAAAAGCAATAAACTGCGGGTCTCGCTACACAATGATAAATGTCAGAAACACTATATGGACACACATATGTCAATCCCTAACATGGAGAACATATCTGTGTAGTGGCTGAGACATATTTCAACACTTCAGAGAGCACACCTGCATGACCATGTTATAACACATACCTCATCTCTTAACCATTATCCTTTATTGGAAAACATGGGCCGTAGGTGTATCCATATTCCTGAAGGATATGTACACCCCCATGCTAGTTGCACTTGCATAACTTCAGATGCATTATGTTGAGCAACTACCTTTATACCAAAGTGGAATTCAAATTGCACCTTGCGACAGATCACCCACCATGCCACTGATTTCCCAACTGTCATAATGTGCTGTAATGGGGAAGATTAGGTTTGAGACAGAAAACCATAATAATGGCTACTCTCAACTATTCCATTATGAACTGGGAAGACTCCTCATGTACCAACACCTGCACTCAATGCATGTTGGATTCCATCAACCCCAATGACCTGGATCATAGTAGTTACACAAACAGGGCTAACAGTATGCTACACATAGTCAGTCTCCAATGCCAATGTTATGCTTCCTAAGAGCAAAGTGGTGACTGTCATGGCATCCATGCAGATGAACAATGCATGTGCAAATGCTGAATCCTATACAAATGAACCTTAAGCAGTCACATACGTGCAGTGACTGTTGCATTGAAACAGAACCAAGATTCAACCAAACACAAACAAGAAGGCAAACTGGTGATACCATGCTTTAAACTGTACCACAGAAGGTAGTAACTATTGCAAGAGTGAACACACATGAGTGTAGGTGATCCCTGGTCAGCCTCAGTAAGCTGCAGATACACCATATAAAACCACAAAAAGCTACTGTGAAACTAATCAGCCACATATTATGAGGCCAACCACAAAGCATTCTATAGCTGTGTCATTAACCGTAATGGCAATGACAAGACCTGCCATGCTGCACAGCACTATGGCATGAGAAGTAATGCACCTACAGAAATAGCACATGTTCATCCAGATAGAGTCTTGGAGAACCTAAACCCACTCCCACCCCCCCAACAGGTACACATAGTTATATATCCATGTACACTACAGAGCCCCTGTAATAACTATGCAGGTACAAGATGCACTTTCTAAAGCCATACATACAGCTTTCATGGGACCTGTCAACATCCGAGGGTGTATCCTACACAAATGTAAGAACAATCAGCTCTCCACATACGCATCATGTTCAATCATAGCTCCAAGTCAGGCTGTGTACACACTGAATGGTGCACAGCAACAGTTATCACACCCCACAAAGGAGGAGACACCATTGATAATGGGAAATAGTGCACTACTACCCTGCTGAGTCTGGTCTGTAAGGCCATGAACAACGTATTTGATGTACGCAGTACAGATGTAGATAACAGTAGGGTTGATTCACACTGCATATCATGACCTTGCCAGATCTTAGGACACCATCAACCATACTGTGTTCCAGCTACACTCAGTAAACTAGGTGTATATTCCTATGTCACAGGAGTGGTTGGCAACTGGACTGCTGGCAGAACCAACACTACAGAAGGTGTCTGACTAATACACACATCAAACCAGTGCCAGCCACAGTAATACAGGGTTCATTCCTGGTACTCCCCCTCTTTGTTATCTATACCACACAGACTAACACAGAAGGCATCTGCCTACTGATGTTTGCAAATGACTATGAACTAGGAGCAACAGTTGACTCAATGTGTGCTGCGTTCAACATACAGAAGGGCCTTTGTGTGTCAGATGTGTGGTGTGTGACATATGGCCACAATTTGACAGCTAAGTATTGCATTGTTATCCCCTATGTTAAAAACCCTGTACCCATGAACTACCACCTAGGCAGCCGTCAATGTAATGGCAACTGTGTGTGTATGGGATGCAGTTGGCAGTAGTCTTTCCTTTGACAGTTACTTCACCACACCAGTCAGGTAGTCGTATGTGGCACCCCTAATCATGACAGGGTGCCATTCATGAATATAGAGATAATTGTTCAGCCATACTCAACACTCATGTGACCCATAATAGATCACATATTTCTTTTAAGGGTTATTGCCCATGTGTAGATGGCCTACATTGGCCTTCCCAATCCCTAGCTCCACTATGTAGCATGCAGCCTACCCTGAATAAAGCCATGTCCAACCCAGAGATGTTGGACATGCTACACTTAACACATCCTGATCCCAAATAAACATATACTTCATGGACATCCACCTTTCTAGTACAAGGATCACAACGTGCCTGACAGATCTCTGTCCCATACACTTAACATACTCTTGCCATACTATGCATCCCTGTCCAGCGAAGCTGCACATCGTCCCTCTCTGTGACATGGTGTGATGACCGCATGCCAAATATATCAGTAACCCTGTGGATCAGTTCTGTGGCACTGCTTGAACTGGCCACTGAAACTTACCTATCTGTTGCCTACAGCTAGGTAACCTGTCTGCCTAGGCTCATAAATGGCCCAGGGCATATAGCCTACTAGTTCACTATGACCATACATGCTATAGTTGATATCCAACCCTGCAAATACCATCAGGCTAGCTATTGTCCAATGTGTTTCACATGTGCAACACAGGCAATACATGGCAGGATGCTACACAGCTGTACAGTGCCATGTAGATGTATATGGCAAAACACATACATGTAAAACATTCTGTGAGCAAGTCTGCAGGGTCACAGGTCATGTCCCTAAAGACTATGTATGACTACATAAGTGACATATACACAGCATTAAAGTCGATTGCATTAATGTGAAAACATCCAGGCATGTGCTGATAGGTAAAGACCCAGTATAGTCAAACAGACATGCCCATGTCAAGACATCCACATGGAGTATGAGCAATGTCATCACATGACACACACATATGGTGATAACATCACATCACCAGTAAGTGTCAAATGTGTGACATAAACATGTCAGTGGTGTTAGTGTCATGTAGATTTGCAAAGACTTATTTGTAATCTTAATAAATGTGATACACATGTATGTTCAGCTGTATTTCTCTGTGAGTTACTGTGACCTGTCTCCATCAATATGTCTTCCAGGTGTGCCGCTTAGCAGGCTGCCAGCTTACACCCACTTGGAGGATGAGGTCCTCATCCCATACCTCCTTGACAACCATTCAACACTCTTCAGCCATGTGCCACAGGATGCACAGCAGCGGGATGCCCTGTGGGAGGAACTCCACAGGAGGGTAAATGATGTTGGCGGTCACAATTACACCTATCGGCAGGTGCACCGACATTGCACTGAACTCATAAGATGGGCGAAACAGCGTGCTAATGCAATCGCCAGGGAACAAGATGCAACAGGTGGGGGGGGCACTCACCCAGCCCCCACTCACACGTACTGAGGAGCTACTGGCAAACTTGGAGACACCTGCAGACCTCCATCCACAAGCTTTAGCTGGTATTGTGGAGGTGGATGTCTCTCAACCACCGAGCCTGGAGTTGCCTGATAAGTCAGTACTGCACATATAACACAACTATATTTCACATAGTTACATGTGTTACTGTACAATATGTAATGTAACATCATATGCAAGGTATATATGCACACATGCCACATACTATAGTCTGCTACTCTATGTATGCATAGATGTGTACACTCCATAGTATAGCGTATTGTACTGGCTTATGTGCTAACATGGACATTGCACCCTGTAGCTATCACACAGGTGTGGATAATGATCTTACTGCTGTGACACTCCTGTTTAGGTACCGCTGGCATTTTGCAGTGACAGTAGCCTGTGTCAGGTGAGATTGTTATTATTTTCCAGGGTTGATAATGCACAGATCATATTAATTGCATGCTATCTGCCATAACACACATACACATAATGTATGTTGGTCCTGTTAATAGACACTGGTCACATCTGCAATGCACCACAGTGGTTACCCATTTGAAATAATTGAAGACTATAAGAAACACCTACAATAAACCTTCCAAACTGCCATTGCCAGATGTGTGGACAACTGTGAATACAATGGTGGATGTGTGTTTCACTGTAGGGACAGGTACTACATATCAGCATTACACATGTTGGGAATACAAACAGTACTGTACAGAGAGCATATGTGTGCACACACTCTAAATGTGTTGGAGCTGGAGTATGACCAGCCCACAGGATACATCCTTGTGGATTATACCCTTGCTATGAATGTCACACAATGTCATGTGCTATCTGACATGTCCATGACATGTAGTGGGCTGACTGCAACACTGTTCAACTATCCTGCAAAACATGATGTCTCACATCCCATACTTGCCACCCTTTGTCTGCATAACCCTATCCTCAGTGGGGCATATGACATCTATGGGTGTATGTCATATGGGATAACACTGACATGTAAAATAGATGGCAATCACAACCATTGGACAGAACATGTGTACACATGGCCATGGAGGATGGCCAAAGACATGAAGCAACACACAGAGTAGAAGTGATGTAAATGTGTGTACATCCTGTTGTACATTGGGTCGACACAATACAACTATGCCTTTGTGTAATGATGATATTGCAGATGTGAAACACTAAACATCATACAGGCCTGTGCACAGCTTGTGTAGGCATAACATGAAACCACCACATAACATGTCTTGAACATCTTGAGTGTCATTCACCTATACAGTATCCAAATACATACACGTGTTGCACAACATACACATACAACCACTTCAGGCCACCGATATAGTACATTCACCTTGCTGGTGTCGGACATCACTGTCATGCCTGCTCCTCATGTGTGTGAAGTACACAAATGGCATGTGGGACATAGAGTACTGCTAAGTTAGCCATGTGTGGGCATAATTGCCAGGCATCAGTAATATGGTTGCAGATGTGCAGGGGTGTCATCCATATACCCTTCTGTGACCTGTGTCACACATTCCATATTAGGGTTTAGTGTGTATACACCTCAGTGACGTGGGTCACATTCCACATTAGATATGTATTGTATGTGAACACAGTCATGGCTATGAACTGTGTCAGTAACTCACACTGTATAGCAATACTGAAGCCACATGATGCCTTGCAATGGCTATGCACATCAGCTCAATGTGCAGTATGTCACTGCATATTTGTACAGCGGACAGACAACATTGCATCAGCTAAAGGCCCATGTTAGTATAACACGTCCCTACATTGGGACACCATTACCGTACTGTAGATTGGAAAGGACATCATTGTGTTACATATGTATGCATGTCATTCAACACGTCAGCAGAAGACATGTCATACTACATGTGACTGGCAAGGTCATATGCCACACATCAGGCCAGTGTACTGTAAACCTGTGCTGGTCTGTGGCACCACTGCAAAGTAGAGACAGCTATGTCAAACATGTGTGTACAGCCACATGCACAATGTCTGTAGACTCAGCTCAGGGGTAGGCGGAATAATGTTGAACAGACATGCACTGCTTTGGGGGAGATATGCAAGCTAGGGCTCAGGCAAACATAGTATTCAGTCGACATACCCTTCTGCTCAAGTCCTCACACATAGGGGTGGTGGCCAACACAAAGCATCAGTGGCAGATGTACAAAGGTCAGCGATGGTCTGTTAACATGTGGTGCATGTTGCACACACCATGGCAGTGCGGTGCAAAGTGCATGCATTGTGTTGCAGGTATGGGGCATAAGCTAACACAAATGGTGCAATACAGGTATCTATGCTAACCACCACTATAATTGTGTAAGGTGCATGCAGTCTGCTATAACACATGCATGCTGTTGTGTGCAACTCAGGGATGTATAATAACTACCACTATAATTGTCTAAGCTGAATGCCATCTGCCATATCACCTGCATGTTGCATGCCGTTGGGTGCCATAGCGTGTGTCTGTGTGGTATAACTTGTAATGTACAGTTCTGGTCTTCCCCTCACAGGTGTTGATGTAGGTGCATTGCCCTCCTGCGGTCCACCTGATGTTAGTGTCCCCACAGACTCTAGCAGTGATTATGAAAGTATGATTGAGGCACAGGCAGGGTTGTCAGGGGTTGAATCTGAGCCATTGGTTGCCATTCCACCTGTATCTCCCTCATCCTCTCACGCAGTTCCCCTGTCTACACAAACCCCATCACCACTGGCCACAGAGGAAGGACAGTTGGCGGGTGGTAGCATGGAACAGGGAAGTGTGGAGACTATGGAAGGTGTGCCTGCACACCATGATCCCAGTCAACTGACTGGTGATGTCTCACACAGGCATGTGCCCAGTGCTACTCATAGGAGGGCCACTGGCCAACATGCCCCTGCGAGACAAAGCACATCAGCTGGAGTCACCAGATGCATGTTTTGGGCTGTAATGCAGCCACAGGCACATGCTGAATGGCACAACAGAGAAGGTCTAAGGCTTCAGAGGTCTGCTGTCCGTTCATTAACTGACAAATTTGATTGCCAAATTCCGGTAATAATGGCCACAAAGGTAAAAAAACGCACTCTCCAAAGCTAAGAATACAGCATCCATGGGACCAGATGACATCCCGGGCTGTGTACTACATGAACTACAATATGAACTGGCACCTCACCTAAGTGTCATGTTTAATCATAGCCTCACCTCAGGTTTCGTGCCCACTGAGTGGCACACAGCTACAGTTATCCCACTCCACAAGGGGGATCCACCTTGGATTCTGGAAACTACTGTCCCATCAGCCTGATAAGCCTTATCTGCAAGGCCATGGAGCGTATTATCATGGAACTTATAAACAAAGACATTGGCAACCTTCAAACACTGGACCCCACCCAGTTTGGGTTCGTGAAGGGCCAATCTTGTCTCCTTAACTTGATTGACTTCTTCGAATCAGTCTCCAGAGCCATGCACAAGGGTAAGGTGGTCCACACAGCCTATCTAAACCTTGCCAAGGCCTTTGACACCATCCCCCACTCTGGAATCATAGATAAACTTACTAAGCTGGGCATTAATCCCTACGTCACCCAATGGGTTGCTAACTGGCTTACTGATAGAACCCACACTGTAAAAGTAGCCGACTCCAAATCCAGCTCCAGACAAGTGACAAGTGGAGTACCTCATAGTTCAGTCCTGGGACCGCTCTTGTTTGGCATTTACTTCTCTGAAGTACAGGCCAACACTAAGGGACTCTGGATAACAAAGTTTGCAGATGACTGCAAACTGGGAGCCACTATTGAATCCCCAAATGATGTGGATACTCTACAAAAGGGACTTACAAAAACAGATGATTTGTGCCAGAGCCATGGGCTCAAGCTCAATGCCAAGAAATGTATAGTTATCCCCTTTGGGAAAAAACATGTATCCATGAATTACCATATAGGTGGCAGTACACTAAACACCGAAAGTTTGATAAGAGACTTAGGGACACAGGTGGACAGTGGTCTCACCTTCGATAACCACATTGCCACAACAGTCAGGAAATCCTTTTATGTGGCACACCTCATCACTAAGGGCTTTTCATCCAGAAAAAAGGAGGTCATTGTCCCACTGTACTCATCCCTCATTAGACCCATTATAGAATACAATGCCCCGTTTGGTATGTATCTCTCAAGACATCTGCAACAACTGGAAAGGCCACAGAAATACCTCACTAAAAGAATCACAGGCCTAAAGCATATGCCCTATGCTGACCGCCTTAAAAAACTCCAGCTATACTCTGTCGCATATCGTCTACTCAGAGGCGATCTTTGCTTAACATACAAGGCCATGTCAAACCCAGAGCTGTTGGACATGCTACACTTAAAGAAATCCCAATCCCTCAGAGCCACATGCTCCATGGATGTAAACCTTGTCATAACAATAAACAAAACATGCTGGAGGGATAGGTTCCTGACCCAGAGACTCCCCAGACTCTGGAATAGATTGCCCATACATGTCAAGCAGAGTGCCTTTTTGGTCCTCTTCAAAAGGAACCTTGACGATTGGATGGGAGAAAGGAAATTCACCCTGGGGATCACGTCAGTCACCCTGCTAGACAGGGGTCCAGGGAAGTAAATAGTGTGGGAAGAAATAGCCAGGGAATTGTTATGGCTAGGCTTGTATAGGCCCTAGGGCTGATAGCCTAGTACCAACCTATGTGTAGGCCAGCCACATTCCAGACATGTGTGCAGGCATACAAACACACACCAGTAACAAATGTAAGGCACCTCAACATACACACGCCCAATGATATCACAGGCCCTAACACACACACATGATGTCATCCAATGGTGCAGCCTAGGCCTCTGGCAAACATTATCACCCTGTGCATATGATGATGCCTGTGCTGCATCCCTGTCATGCACACCATCGGTGCAAGGACATGCTCATATGGTCTGATGCACAGGATAAACATACTAGGTAGACAATTGTAGATTAATATTGTTGAGTAGTGTTGACAGGCAGCAGACATACCATGTATTACAGTTTTAGAATGCATTTTGTATATTTGACAGTATGTATCATGTGTAACAACACTAACAGCATGTTGATCTTGATGTTCTACCTTCCTCTTTCAGATGTAGTTGCATGTGCCGGGGGATGTCAGTGTTTGCAGTTAGTGTCCCATATGTACATGTTGACTACTCACAGGTCTGTATGACAATACCTGCATGCACTTTGTAGCATCCACATCACAGTTATAATCTCCCATGTTTCAATTATGTTTACTAATGATCCAAGAGCATGATAGCTGTGTAGTAAGCCACTGTGTTAAAAGCCATCACATCCATAGTGGGTGACATCACAGATATAGTTTCCTGGAGTGGGGAGGAGGTAAAAGAGTGGTATAGCAAATGGCCTAAGATTAAGGACATCAACAGGAATACTACAGTGCAGTGGGTGTATGTGGGAAGGGGGGGTTCAGCAGTAGGCTATGTAACAACAAGTCACACCCCAGGGTGTACATGTTAACAAGTGGTTAGAATGTCCATCTAAGACTGATGATATCAACAGGGACACTAGATTGCATTGAGTGGATGGGGGAGGGGGCATTAACATTTCACTATGGTAAAATACAGCCTCACTCCTGGGACCGGACAGCCATATACACACACACACACACATACATACACACTGTGGCATTCACAAAGATATACACCTATGTCACACACATACAGACACTTGACATGTGTGAGGTTCAGCCACCTGCCTATGCCTTTCTTTCTACACTTCACTCTGTACTGATGTCAACAACAGTGCTCAGGAGAGTGAAAAACATGTGAGATGTATTCCCAACCATACAGGACTTATATGGACACACACACACCCATATGTGCTAGTACTGTGAATCAAACACTTGCCTATCTCATGATAGGTATTACAGAAGTACAGCACTATCGCATTTGCTACAAAGTGTACTGACTTTTTCCTTTGCCAACTGTGCTGATATATGCACGACATATGCACAGGGGAGGTATTACTGTTACAGGTGTCAAGAGGTTTGCCTTCAGTGTCACCCTTACTGCATTCTACATTGTCTTCCACTTCAATTAACAAAACCAGACTTTAGCAGTTACACATTATTGTAGAAATGGTTGTAACACACCAGTGAGCTCTCCTCAGTAATCATTCATCTGCATAGTAGCCCCACCACTTAGTAGTCATGTCAAAACATCTGTCCATACCTCATGTACAGCTTACTGTACTTTGAACATATCACCATACACAGCTGGCAATGTTGAGGCTGTACTGCAACAGCATGATGTACTAAGACAACAATCACCTTCAAACATCAGACACTGCACATGCGTGGAATCTAAACAAACATCAATACATGTACACATATGCGGTCTACATCAGTAAGTGGACTAGCAGGTCAAGAGGATACATTCCACACCTTCCCCACGCCATATGTGAAACATAGCTGAGCATTACACCATAATGGGTGTTGTATTCATGTACTGGTAGGACACAACCACATTCACCGAGTAGCCAAGTGTACATATATGACAACAGCACATATCAGCAAGACACACACACAGCATTATTCCATGTCATGCTCCTACAAACTGTTACTTGACAGAGCCATGGTGAAGCCAGGGCACAGAAATGGTCAACAGTGAGCACATCATATTTGCCACACACACCTCATGTTTACTGGAAAAGTGTCAGCAATGTGCTCTGTTAGAGCTAGGCAGTACACTCATTCAAGCATGTGCGAGGTCTGTGGCTTGTAAACATCTCACCTCAGCATGAACTGGCTATTGTGGTACCAAGGCTAATGTCCAGGCAGCACACAGGATACATGGCTTGCAATTGTTGACATGGGGTATATGCAGGAGCTGTGGGCACACATGGCTGTACATGTCATGAACATATCACCTGTGACTACTCAGGAACATACAGAGCAGAGCTGGATTTCCCTGAGTCTGTCAATACAGGCCTTCTGTAGGTACTATGATCCTGTTATGTTGGGTATGTTTGTAGGCATTGCATTAGATGGACATGACATACATGCCACATGGGGTGTTTGATATGATAGATGTCATGGGTGACCAGTAGAGAGGGAATATTACCTCTGTTAACATAGATATCAAACCTTATGTACTGTTAGCATGCTATCTGCCATGTGCATGTGTGTAATGACTGTAGCCACCTGTATGTAGAAAGGATAACAAAAGCTATGGTAATGTCATTTATGTTGTACGAGTGTGGGATGTACATATCCAGGGCAGGTACAGTTAGGTCCTATCCAACCATGAGGGTGTTGTTTACTGGTGTACAGCAACAGTCGACTGTGTTAACGCTGACAACATCCAAGGGACCCTGGTATGTGTACAACTGAGCTGGTAACAAGCAGTGGTATTATTGCATTGCATAACACATTATGCAGCTGTGTCTGTACATGGGCACGTTGCACAGTTGATGTAGGCCTAGGTACAGTCCACCAATCAAAGGTTATCTGGTGGTCTACCATACTATGTCATACCACATATGGATGTGTGTTGGTAGTCTGGGGACAAGGTGGTGGCTGTATATGAGGATACAACCTAGAATGCAGTGTTTGCCACTGTCACCTGTACCTGACTCATCTGTGATGAGTTATGTCGGAGTAGTTGTCTTTACATGTGAGTAGCCTTTATGAATATGTGGACACCACCACCTGGAATGGTCCATACCAGTGTTATGGCCCACATGTCTGGATCTGAGTTATATGATGGTAGTGCAATTGTGCACTACAGAGCCTTCAGCCAGGTATTCCTCACTGCACAGATGTCAGTATTCCCCACTGTAGGTTCTACACTGAGCAAATGGATTACAAAAGCCACACATCTAGCACTGGTTAGTATAAGCATCCAATGCAATTGTCTTGTAGGTGTCAGGGTGTTACTTCTGTGTGTAGGACATTTACCTTGGAATGCGACTATATGGGTAAATGCGACCTAGGTATTATCCACACTCACTTGAAACATGGATGCATGTGCTCTGTGTCGTAGGCTTGTCATTCAGTCATGACAGCCCGGAATGACAGAAATTGGACAACCTCATAATAACAGCAGGACATTGGCTCATTGTTTTGGTCTTGCAGTTGCCACTCGTACCATGACATCACTGCAAGTGGCAGTAATGTGCTTGGTAGCAAATGCCACATATAAGGTGATGGACAGCAGCAGACATTGTGTATATAACCAATGTGAGATATACTTAGTGTAGCAGTCCTGCTAATAATGACAACTACTAACATAGTCGGGAGAGGTCATCTTGACACCTGCACCTCAGTACCATTACACAATATGGCTCACATATTATGCTTGCACATGCCACTGTTCCAAGTATAATGCCACTGTCCACAACCTGCTATCAATGTATGCCTTTCAGGGCAGCAAGGTGTGTGACACATGCTGTAGGTAGCATCCACCTGTGTGTCCCAGTTAACCTATTGTCTGTCACTTCCACACATGCATGATTGTGTATACTTAACATATATATGTCAGTATGTCATGTACATGTATGCATGTGTATCACACAGCACAGACACAGATATATCATTTACAGGCCACATACATGTATCTGGTAGTAAACAAGTATGATGTGCATATATACTGACAGGTAAGATATACATAGCTGTAAACCTGTGTGTTTACAATAGGAGTCCATTACAACATGTTCTGTACATGTAAGTGTATGAGCAGGGCCGGCCTTAGCTGAAATGGTGCCCTAGGCGAAGTAGTGCTCAGGTGCCCCTTAAGCTCCACCCACACCACACTCATGAAACACCCCTATTTGAGCCACAACCACTGGGTCATTCCCCAATAAAGCCACTCCAGTCATTTCCTTAAATTATTTAAATGCATAGGAAGAAAAAGATACCTTGTAATGTAGTTATACTGCAGCTACCTTTGCATATGCATTTTCTACTTGAAATACAACAGCCAGATCATGGTCAAATAGGGTTCTAGGAAGGGTACTAGACCACCACCCCAGAGAAGCCTCTCCTGCAGCAACCCCCAGTAGCACCCCCCTCCTCAGCTATTCCAGTGTTCCATTATTTGGTTATCTCACCAGTTACCATGCATATGTTCTATTATTTGCTTCTACAATTATTACAGACATTGAAACAAAATAGCACAAACGCAGATAGCCACTTGCTAAACAAACAAGTCAGTCTCACAATGAAAACAGACTTAGCATGAGCAGTAAACTTGTCTGCCCTTGAAACTCTCATTCATTGAAATGGCAAAACTCACATTCATTGAAACAGCATGAAAACCCACATTCATAGAAATGCATCTGGTTGATGGAGAATTAAGTTTGCCTTTGGGCTGTTTTCAAAACAGACTCCTTGCACACAATTTTTTAGGGACATGCATACATGTATTTATTCTTTAATTCACTTTCCTGATTGTATTGAATTATATTCCTTGTATTATATTCCTTGTATAATACAGCACCACTTGTTAGAATATGTTTTAAATTTGTAGTTTTAAACATTTTTTTAATAAGCAATGAGACAAAATTTATGAACCAAACACTATCCATTTCAAAAAATTTCAACTATAAAAGGCCACTCAAGACTTCTGTCATTACAATACACCAATATTACTGCACACGCACAATCTCTGCAGAAGTAAAATCCTCTGAATTCCACATTAAAGAAATCTGTAACTAATGAAGAGGTTGCTACTGTCAAACCACTTTACATATCAATGTTATCTACAAATTCAGTGCCTGTTGCCCTTGAAAAATTAATTGCCTATATTATAATAAAAATTGATAAGTTGGTAATATTGCAATAGGAAATGACTAACAAGTTCACAATCACTAGGTATCTCATACAAAAGGCCATACTCAGGAGTGTAGAACCCCTACCCCCCCCTTATAATGCATCAAATAATCAACAATAATATGGGCACTGCATATCAGCACTCCATCTACATGGTGTGGGAGTGGAATCCACAGGCTTCTGCACCAAAGGCAATTATGCTATTAACACTGCTTTCAGATGTTACAACACAGTGTGCCATTTGATAAACAAAAAACAGCTAGTTGCACACTGAAAACATTTACACTTCTTGCAGTGTGTTAAATGTGTAGTTTTGAACATGTTTCCAGTAAGTAATGAAGCAAAATGTATGACCCAATGACAAACCTGCCCATTTCAGAACATTTTAACCATAAAAGGCCCCTCAAACAGTATCAGTCAATAAGCACAATCTCTGTAGAAGTAAACATCATCTGAATAATTCTACATTAAAGAGATTTGCAACTAATGAAGATGCTATTACTGACAAAGAACTTTACATTTCACTGTTCCATCTACTAAGTCAGTGCTTGCTGCCCTTGAAGAATTAATTGCCTACATTGCATTAAAGAAAAAATGGTAGAAACATACAAGTTTATAGTAACTAGGCATCTTAAACAAAGGATGGCACACTAAGGAATGCAAAACCCATATCCCCTCTTAAAATGCAACAAATAAATTGTCAACTAGGACATTACATACCATGCCTCCATACCTCTCGCACAAGAAATCTAAACGAAGCCTAAAATATCGGGGGGGGGGGGTCAAACAGGGACAGATTATAAATATTTTTCTTATAGACTTAGAAAGTTGCTAGAATAACAGCATTTGTCTTAGCATGCATTTTCTGAAGGAAATGAGGGCTGAAACTCAAATGTTTGGCATTTAGTTATTTCAATCCTCAGTGATTTGCCAGAAAACCATAACTTTTATGAGGAATAGGCCAAAAATATAAGGCAAAAATCTGGACAGTTGAGAGGTATGTATACCTCTCAACCTCTTAGTGCAAAAAATCTGGACAGAGCCTAAAATAATGTGGATACAATGGCCACAAAAATAGGGATAATTTTGCTTGCAGTGCTATTTAGTGACTTCAGTCCTCCCTGCTTTGCCAAAAAACACAAATTATGAGAAACAGACAAGCTTCCCCTTTCCTGGCACAACAGTAAACTCTTAGAGGACAATATGTATTTATGGGAGACTCTTCTTTCATAGAAATAAGGCATTAATTTGCCAATATCTGACCACTTTCCATGAGTGGTTTCTCATGCCTACCATATATAATGGTTCATTATTCTCCACATGGAAAACACAATGTTGTTTCAAAGGTCCCATTAATTCTTTGTGATGGAAAATTACAAACTTGGCTACCTGAAAGATGACAAATAATAATAGCATGTGATAGCAGGTTATGTGGTGACAAGGGATAATTTTATATCTGAAAAATGAAACATATGTGCATACCATTGCAAATCTTACATTAAAAATGGGTCACATTCTAGTAATATGCATGCTTGTTATAGTAAAATTTAGTGCAACTGTATATGGATGTTGTGTACTAAAGCTAAATATAGGGAGCTATAAGACTTCATTTTCATGTGAAATACAGTATAGTTTAGTTCAGTGAATGTCAGTGTTCTTATTGCAGTTCCCATCAAGGACACTCTTGACAGCTAGACAAATAGATCCCCCATCAAGGGCACTCTTGTCATCTAGACAAATAGATCCCCCATCAAGGGCACCTCTTGACATCTAGCCACATAGATGACACCTCTTGACATCTAGGCAAATAGATCCCCCTCTTTGCCCCCAATGCTGTAGAAGCAGTCTCGCTCATTTCCAAACAGAATTTTAAATAAATGGATTTTCTACTTTTCCAAGATGGAGATATAATCTTGTGTCTTTTCCAAACTGAAACCTTAAGAATTCTTAACTTTAGCACCAACTTGTAATTAAGTATGGGTCCAAGTATATCCCCTAATATGATTTAAATAAGTGAGCAGATAACTTCTAGAGAGATATTACATAAACAGTATGTTTTTTTTTGTATCAGATGAAATGAAAACCAGGAAATGGTAGCTTGTTAAATATATGTTGAAACTGGAATTTGTTGCTGTATTTTCAAGAGGATATAAAACCAAGTATAGATATTTTGGAGGGACTGCATTGGAGGAGTTTTTCTTTTAAATGACAGTAATTTGCAAACAGACTGTAGGGGTCAAACAGTTATTTGTGGCAGGAATTGTGGTATGCAAATATAGCATTTCATCGTGGGGATTTGAATCAAAATGCTTACTATTGTAGAAGGAAATAAGCAGTACAGTCTTTAAAAAAGGGTTACAGAATATTTTGTGTCACTTCTGAAATCAGGTTTGTGTAATGGCTGCTAAGCAGATAACAATGGAAAAACAACAGTCATTCATTATCTGAGATCCGATTTATCCAATTTAAGGTCACAAGGAGCCAGAACAAATTCAGGCAAGCTACAGATGAAAAAGAGAACCAGTCCTGGACTGGATTAGAAGCCAGTTCACTACAAACACACACACACACACACACACCTTCTCTTTCATACAGTAACTACCGGCTACTTTAAATTCTACACACTCCAATTCTGCTCTCATACAAAACACACGCACTTTAGTCTCTCATACAGAAATGAGAGAAACTACTAGTTTAAATTATGCAAACACCTACCTTCTCTGTTCTGCCACAGCAGCACACACAGCGACTCTCTCACAAAGCAACACACACACACCTACTCTCTTGCACAGCAACAAAGACTCTCAAAGGAACGAACGGCTAGTTTAAATTCCATATACACACACACACACACACACACACACACACACACACACACACACACACACACCTACTCTCACACAGTAACATACACACACTTTATATCTCATACAAACAGAACAAATTTAAATTCCATACACATACGTACATACCCACACACATTCTCTCTCATACAGAAATAAACAGTTTAAATTACACAAACGCACACACACATACACATACCTTCTTTATAACCCAAATGGCCACACGCGGAGACACAGACAACAACTCTTCTTTTGATCTGCTGGCTTAAATTCCGCGCGGAACTGCAGAATGCATTTGTATGATGTTTGCTTCGTGACACACGCAAGTTTCGCTTTAAAGGAGAAGATTCTTGCACTGCAAACTAAACGTTTTTTTTTTTAGCCGCCTGGCTAACCTACAGCTGTAAGTGGGAGGGTGCTAGCCTCGCCTTCCCCACCCTCTGCCCTCTGGTTTCAGCGCCAAGAAGAGCGCAAACTTAAAAAAATAAGTAAATAAATGCATAACGCGCCCTTTACAAGGCTGGCCTGTATGGCACCCTAGGCGGTCACCTAGATTGCCTATGCCTAAGGCCTGTCATGTGTATGAGCATGCACACCATGGCCTTCTGTGATTAGAATCAGAGTGCATCCCAAACAGCCCTGTGCTACTAAGTGTATGAGCATACTCACTGCCACCTTGTGTAATTTGAATCAGTGCATCCAAACAAGCCCTTTGTTACTAAGTGTATGAGCATGCCCAGTATAACCTTGTGTAGTTGTAGTCATAGTTCATCCCAAACGGCCCTGTGCTACTAAGTGTATGAGCATGCCCACTGTCACCTTGTGTAATTGGAGTTAATGCATCCAAACAAGTTCTATGTGTAAGAGCATGACCACTGTAACCCTGTATAGTGATAGTAGTTGTCCATTCCACAGATGGGCATACTCCAGTGCAGGTTCCTGTTGTGCTACAACTATACCTCTCAGGCCTACCTATGTACTACCTGCAGATGTGTCTTGTTTGTGCATACAGGTTATAATGGGCACCTACTTTAAACACACAGGTTTATAGCTATGTACATCGTGACTGTCGGTATCCCTGTTGTTGTCCTCAATCGTAGACAAGCATTCTGACTGCCTTGGAATGTGTAATCTCTGTGGTGCACCTGGTAACTGAGTAGTACTGTAATAGTGATCTGTAGATAGGCAAGAGTTCTGATCCCACCACTGGCACCGGTGTGCGTGTGTTTGTGTGCGTCGGCAAATGTCTGAGTGTGTTTGTGTGTGTCAGCAAATGGCTGAGTGTGTTTGTGTGTGTGTCAGCAAATGGCTGAGTGTGTTTGTGTGTGTGTGTATTGGTGTCTGCATCCTGTCATGACAGTGGGTTTTGCTGCATTCCAAGGAGATACTACCTTTTGCACTGGCCCTTATCCTTGTCAACTGCTAAACCTCTCTTCACCACCTCCCCACTGCAAATAATCAGTCCTGTGATGTCACCCAGCTCAGAAGTGGAATCAGAGTAAGTGTAATTGTATGTATTCTGTGGCACATACCCCAACTGCATACCACTGTACTAGTTACCTTTACATAGGCAGGATGTGTATGCACAATACTGGCAAGTGTATGCTTGTTTGTGTGTGTGACTACCCTGTAGCCAGGCAGACACATGTGTAATGTCTTTTAACATGCTGCACACCATGGTAGCCATCTGTGGTGACTGGTGTCTACAAAGTATTACATAGTTAGAAATGGTAAAGAATACACAGTCAAGAACGACTACAGTTGGGTATGCTATTTTCCTGTGCCACTGTCGAGCAGTGACAGAGACATGGTTGCCAGGGTGTAAGTCCATACCCATCATTCCCCCACCCAAACTCCACTATCCCCAGGGTATATTACATTAGCCATCATTGCCCACCCCAAACTCCACATACATAACAACCATCCCTTCTCTGGTGAACCCATTAAGATTTAAATGTTATAAAACAAGAGATGCCTCTGTTTTGTGCACACATCAGTTCCTTCGGAACTCTTCTGTGTCACAAAGGGTGTTTAGACACGTGTATGTATGTATATATATATATATATATATATATATATAAAATATATGGCTATAACTGTGTCTGTGTATATGCATATATATATATACATATGTGTGTGTGTGTGTACACATCCCGTAGGTGCAAACAGATATATGTAGTTATGACAGTTGTACAGATGTAGCCTTGTCTTTGCTGTTTCACAGAGTACAGTACATTCAAGGGTACTGTACATATGTACACAAAGTGACTGTCCCATTTGTTTTCAGTACTGTGGAATACCTGTAGTAAGATGTGCATTACAAAAGCCATGAAACATGTACACAACCTAGATGGTAGTGACTTCAGTGTGCATGGTCCAGGGTTCAAGACCTGCAAGCCTTGTTGATACTGTCAATTAGGTCTGAATAAGACACTTTTAAGCAGTTATAAATGGGTGTAAATGTGTTTTTGTGACAGTAAGCAGCGGGTACACGCAGGTAACAGCCATATACAACTCGCAGTACACTTGAAATGCCCTTCTTTGGCAATCCTGCTGATGTCACCCACCTACGAATACACCTCTGGGACTGCTGTAACCCAGTAATCTCCATGGCCCGTGCTGTAACTGCGTAATTCTGTAGCGTGATAAACTTGTTTGGTAGGTGTTCTAATCCCAGACAGGCCAACTGTGTGTGTGTGTGTGTGTGTGTGTGTGTGTGTGTGTGTGTGTGTGTGTGTGTGTGTGTGTGTGTGTGTGTGTGTGTGTGTGTGTGCCTGACTGTCTGCCTGAAAAAGAAACAATGCTTTTTAGAGTATGCACACTCTTTACAATTCACATACTCACCTTTGGCAATCCTGCTGATGTCACCCAAAGTATGCAACCCTACTATTACCCGGAATATGTTCTGAACCTATGTGTCATACACAAACACACTTGCCTAGAATATCCCACTATGTTGCTAGTACCCTGCACATTCATGACAGACAGTAGGCACGGTGTGATTGCAGTGGACTGCAGAGGCCATGGCACCCTGTCCAGCAGTACGATAGGCACATAATTGCAGACGATGTGCCTTCACTATGTTCCCCACTGGATGCCTGCAACACGTGGTGCCATCAAATGTGATCCACAAAGGCCATACAATGCCTTACACACATGACCTGTATGGACAGATGCCACTGACACCAGGGAATAACTGTATCATGCTATCAATGCAGGTGCAGGGTCAACCTGCTGTTTATTAGCAGGTCCTGCCACACCAGGCAAGTATTGGCATATCTGATGATAGTCTGTGTACACAACATGTGCCAGCCAAAGCAGGTACACTTGTACATGTCACTGTACATTATTCTGGGACGTGCGCATCCCGGGCAATGTCCATGTCAAGGACTATCAAACACAGACATGGCATGCATTGCAAAGCACTGGCCATGCACCACATGGTAACCAGGATGACAGGACAGTTCATACAATACCCATCTGTGTGGGACATTGCAGACACTACACCCCTGAACCACACTGCACACCACTGTCGGGTGGCGTGATGCCAAGGATTACCCCTCACCCAGCATCATACAGCCATCTTGCACAGCTAACCACTACACACCCATGAAGCAATGCACACATGCATGTCAGTACTGGCACCGTGTGTCTGCATGGGGTATGATGCTCCCAACCACAGTCACACCCAGTATAACTCCCACTGGCATACCGACTGATGTCAGACACGTTCACATGCCCTAGCCCACAGTACCTCAGGATATCCCCTGAGGTGCATGTAGTACCTGTGCATTACTGCAGTGTGGCAAACTAAGTAGTTAGGAAGTGTATTTGTGAGCCTGGCAAAGTGTGGCAATGTGTCTGAGTCCCTTGGAGAGTGTGATTGTGTTGACAATGACATCCGTTCATGTGGACAGCCATGTGTGCTACACCTAATGTATGTCTACTATATCTTTGTTGCAGATGCCGCTCACCAGCAATCATATATGTTCTTACAGCACACCAACATGTCAGCTATGTGGCACATGGAGTAACTGCATGCACTTGTAATAGTAATGGCTAGTCAGTCAGGTGTTTGAACCCCTGTACTGGTAGGTGTGTGACAGATGATGCTTAAGTTTTGGTCTCCAAGCCCTTCTCTGATGTACTTTGCCTCTGTCTGTCCCTCCCACACACTCTCTGGTGGATATGGAGTTGTACACCTGCTCAGCAGTAGCTTGTGTTTTGTAAGTGATGGTCATGATCAGGTGATGGCCTCTGCACCTATTGCAGTCCTCCTCTAGCTGACTGCATGTGGCACAGCTGTGGTGACTTTCCCATAGCCCAGTGGTTCCCAACCTTTTTTTGACTTGCGTACCCCTTGGCAATCCATTTCCCTGAAATTATATCCCTCATATTGTTGGCATTTGTAATAGTTGCTTTTATGTCCAATGTATGTGTTGTAAATGTAACTAATAAAATTTAATAATAAAAAACAATCTTTAATAGTAAAGTGAACAAACAGTGCATATATATATATATATATATATATATATATATATATATATATATATATATATGTATGTATGTATCAGCGATACATATAAATAAGTTATAAAGTTATCATACAATTAAACATTTCAAACTTAATAAAATTTCAAACTACAAACAATTATTAAGCAACTTTATCTTGCACATATTTAGTGTGAGCCTTTTGCTTGTTTTGAGGCACACAGTTTTTTGAAATTGGGTTCAACTGATGAAAGGAGTAATCGTAAATCTGGAACTGCATTCAGCTTATTACAATATTTGTTTTTAATTAAGACATAAGAAGAGAAAGCTCTCTCTGCTAGCTCAGTACTTGTAAATGGCAAAAAACAAAAGAGCCTTGTCAGAAAGCTGTTCGTATTCTCTGCTGATGTTTGCCCAAAAGTTAATAAGAAAGTGTCCTTTGAATTCAGCATTTAAAGTACTATCAGTTGAAAGTTCAATCAACTTCTCTTTCTCCTTGACTGATAATTTAGCTGCCTGGACATATTGTTCTTCAAAAGGATTTGAAATACAATAGATTTCTTCTTCAAGTTTGGGGAAGTACTTCTGGAAGCCCGATTTTAGCCCATTCAAGTGTTCATTTATTTTCTTCCTTATTTCCCAGGATAGATTAAGCTTGTTTTCAGATAAGAAATTATGCAGAGTTTCAAATACCTCAGTTTGGCCATTTTCAAGACATGACCTCCAAAAATCTATTTTTTTAATCATAGATTCAGTTTTGTCTGAGACATTGAAGATCGTTATTGAGCTATTCTGAAGTGTCAAATTTAATTTGTTTATAATCTGGAAAATATCTGATAAATATGAAAGTGCCTGAAGCCAATTACAGTCGTGTAACTTGGAAGCAAGGAAGAAAGTATGGTCTTCAAAAAACACCTGGACTTCATGTCTAAGTTCAAACAGCCGGGTAAGTACTTTATCACGAGAAAGCCACCTTACTTCTGTATGAAGGAGCAGAGTAGAATGAGGACTCATCATCTCTTCACACAGAGCTTTGAAAATTCTTGAGTTTGTGGACTGCGACTTTATAAAATTCACCACTTTCACAGCTTCATCCAAAACAAGTTTTAATTCACCAGGGAGGTTCTTGCATGCTAAACTTTGTCTGTGGATGCAACAGTGGCTCCAACTTATACTGGGAGCTACCTTCATGACAAGACCACGAAGACCAGAGTAAATCCCTGACATAGACTTGGCAACATCAGTACATAATACACAACAATTAACCAATTAATCTCCTTTTCTTTGAAATAACAATCAATAACATTAAATATATCCTCACCCCTTGTGCGTTGTGACAGAGGATGACAAAATGAGAAGTTATGTACCTACCATAACGTTCCATGTTAGTTGTCTTCTCTCGCCTTCTTTCTTGCTTGATGGGCTCGGAGCCGATCCTCGGCTCCGACTAGGCACTTTGCTAAGCTCGAGAGTCACTTTTACCAGCTCGAGGCAGCCCCATATCCCATGATGCAAGGCGGTAAGTACCCAGATCTCGTTTGTTGTCTATAGGCAATAACACCTAGCATAAATAACTTCCAAAAGGAAGAAAGAAGGAGAGAAAAAAAACCTGAAGGATGGTTGGAGGACCAGCACTGTATGGTCTTCAGAAGCATGCTTCCATGTAGAGAGAAAGGTCTGTCCAGGCCAGGGGGAAGGAGGGAGGGTCACAAGAAAGAAGGCGAGAGAAGACAACTAACATGGAACGTTATGGTAGGTATATAACTTCTCAATGCTAAGTTGTCAATCTCGCCTTCATTCTTGCTTGATGGGACCGCGTCCCTAGCACCTGTATCCTGGGTGGCTCAATGGAACAGACTCTTGAGAACTGTAGAGACAAAACTGGCTCTGTCCCTGGAGGCCAAATCCAATTTGTAATGGGAAACAAAGGTATGAGGAGTGGCCCAAGTGGCTGCTGCACAAATAGTGTCTAATGGAAGTCTAGCTTGAAAGGCTGTGGAAGTGGCTAAGCTTCTGGTTGAATGTGCTTTAGGTTTCGAGCACAGCTGTTTTCCCCTGAGCTGATAAATTTCAGAGATGACAGAAGAAAGCCATCTAGATAAGGTCACTTTTGAGACAGGAAGGCCTTTCTTGTTATCAGCATAAGAAACAAAGAGCTGATCGGATTTCCTGAATTGTTTTGTTCTGTCCAAATAATATCTGAGTTGGTGGTGAACATCAAGATAATGTAATTTTTGTTCCGATCTGTTTGAGTAGTTTGGGAAAAATACAGGAAGATCAATAGCCTGATTCAAATTAGTCTTTGAGGCGACCTTAGGCAAAAAGGTTGGATTAGTTCTCAATGATACTCTGTCTTTGTGGAAGACTAAATAGGGGGGGTGAGCCGATAGAGCATGAAGTTCAGACACCCTCCTAGCCGATGTAATAGCAACCAGGAATAAAGTTTTCCATGAAAGAAATTTCAGGGAACATGAAACAGCTGGCTCGAAGGGAGGAAGAATCAAGGATGTCAGCACTAAATTTAGGTCCCATTGAGGAGGAGGAGTCCTGATTGGAGGTTTCAGGAGAAAAATTCCTTTTAAGAAGGCTCTACAAAGCCTGTGGGACATAATGTTGTGGTCTGCGTACCCAACATGAAAGTTAGAGATAGCAGCCAACTGAACTTTGACCGTGGAAGAAGAGGAGCCCGCGTGAAAGATTTCCGCTAAGAAATCCAAAACTGCTTGTACCGGAGCAGTAAAGGGATCAATATTTTTAGCTTTTGCCCAACAAGAAAAGCGTTTCCATTTGCTAGTATAAATCCTCCTAGTGGAGGATTTTAGGGAAGCTACTATGATGTCTCTAACAGGATTAGAGATCATAGGAAGCCTGGCTAAGGAAGGAAGTGGAGCAACCATGCTGTGAGGTTGAGAGAAGGGATAGATTGGTGCAGCTGACCCGATTGGTGAATCAGAAGGTCTGGCAATGGGTCCAGATGCCACGGCTGCACCAAAAGGTGACGATGGAGGAACGGAAACCAAATTTGTCGAGGCCAATAAGGAGCAATGAGAATCATTTTGGCTCTCAAAACGGTGGCTTTCTGGATTACTTGTGGAATCAGCGGAAAGGGAGGAAAGGCATAAAGAAGTCCCTGGGGCCAATCCTGGGTCAGAGCGTCTCTGGGGGGATGGCCTGGCTGTGGGAAGAGAGAGAAGAAGTCTGGGCATTTGCTGTTTTGGGGAGTAGCAAAAAGATTGCAACATGGGCAGCCCCATTCTAGAAAAATCTCCTCCACTATAGATTGTTTGAGAGACCACTCGTGAGGCATGAGAATAGCTCTGCTCAATCTGTCCGCTAAAATGTTGGTTTTCCCAGGGATATGCGTTGCTACCAGAAACCGATGAGAGGAGATCGCCCATTGCCAAAGTCTGAGCGCTTCTCGACACAAGGGGTAGGACTTGGTTCCGCCCTGTTTGTTGATATACCATACTACAGACATGTTGTCTGTGTGGACTGCAATTGTCCCCAAGGGAAGAAAGTCGTTGAGGGCTTGCAACGTTAAAAGCACTGCTCTCATCTCTAGGACATTTATGTGCAGGTGGTATTCGAACGGTTGCCATGTCCCATGAACCATCCTGCCCTGATAATGACCCCCCCACCCGATCAGGGAGGCGTCCATAGTGACAGTGGCTACCGGGGCTGGGGGTACAAAGGGTCTGCCTTGGTGAATCTGAGGAGAAGTAATCCACCATGAAAGATGATTCTTGCAAATCTGAGTCACAAATATTTGGTAACGCATCGGAAGTTGTTGGTAAGACCACTGAGTGAACAACATCCACTGAAGCAGGCGCATATAGAAGCGGGCCAGGGGAAGAAGGGTAATGGCTGCAGCCATGAGGCCCAACACCTTTAGAACCATTCTGGCCTGTACTTTCTTGCTGGCTAGAATGATCCTCACGTGACTTTGAATGTCTGAAATTCTTTGTTCTGTGAGGGTAGCTGACATCCGAACAGTGTTTAAGTTTGCGCCTATGAAAGTAATAGACTGGCAGGGCAATAAAGAGGATTTTTCGTAGTTGATTGAAATTCCCAACTGAGTGCAAAGATTTATTGTGTAATCCCTGGCTTGAAGAAGTTGATGCCTGGTGGTGGCTGAAAGGAGCCAGTCGTCTAGATACGGAAACACCTGGAATCCTTGACGTCTCAGGTGAGCCGTGACCACTGCCATACATTTGGTGAACACTCTGGGGGCTGTAGTGAGACCAAAGGGCAGGGCTCTGAATTGGAAGTGACTGGACCCCAGCCGAAAGCGGAGAAACCTTCTGGAGCGCCTGTGAATTTTTATGTGATAGTACGCATCCTGAAGATCTATTGAGCACATCCAGTTGTCCTTCTCCAGGAAGGGCAGAATTGACTGAAGTGTGACCATTCGGAATCTTGTTTTTCTCACAGACTTGTTGAGTCTGCTGAGATCCAATATTGGTCTCCAGTCTCCCGTCTTTTTGGGGACCAAAAAGAACCTTGAGTAGATTCCGGGCTCTGAATGGTCTGTTGTAACTGGCTGAATGGCTCTTTTTTGTAGAAGTTTGAATACTTCTAACTCTGCAATTTCCCTTAGACCAGGTGGTACATCTGGAAGGGAATATGAGAGAGAAAAGGGACTTTCCTCGAAAGGAATTTTGTAACCCTCGGATATGATCGACTGTACCCATCTGTCTTGAGTGAGGGAACGCCAGGCTTCTGGGTACAGCGATTGTCCATCCTTGGACTGCCTCCAAGGAAGACTGTCGGGCAACATCTCAGGGATGCTGAAAGGGCTTGTCAGAGAGAGGCTCTCTGCTTCCCTGGTTTTGTGGACCCCCTCTGCCTCTAGAGCGGCGTCTGTTATTGTTACCCCTCTGCCTCTAGGGGTAAACTGACCACGTGTATCCGTGTGACTCCTTGGGATTTGGAACCACATTTTGCCACCCTTCTGTCCTTTAGAGTAAGGTCTAGAAGGGGTGGAAAACGGACCCCACGGCAGAAAGAGTCTTGCCGTCCTGCTCACACCTGGTCAATGTTTCCTTCACTTGAGGGCCAAACAAAGCTGACCCATCAAAGGGAGAGTTTGTGAAGGACGCCTTAAAGGGATCTGCAAAATTACAGAGCCGCATCCAGGCTTGGCGTCTAAGAGCCACACCTGTACCTGCGGCCCTACTCGCTCCATCTGCTGCATATGATATCAGTCGCATGGAGGAGTTAGCAATAGAATTAAGGGTTCCTAGCTGCAAAGCAATTTTTTCTTGAGCCCCTGCAGCTGTGGGATCCTGTACTACTTCACCTAGCTCCTTAAGGATGGTGAAGTGACATAAGTAGTTCAGCGAGCGCATAGCAAAGGTCGCTGAAGAAAACATCCGCTTACCATACCTATCCATGGTCCTAGAGTCCTTATTAGGAGGATGGACAGGTACGGAAGGATCTGCAAGTTCCTTCTTAGTGGCAGCTGCCACCACCATGGCATCAGCAGGGACACCTTTCGTAAGGAATTGCTTGTCCGAAGGGGCAGTAATAAATTTAGAAGGCCTCCTAGGAACTGGCTCTACAGAGTCAGGAGCAACCCACGCCTTTCGAGCAATAACCTGCATAAGGGGGTCAAAAGGCGGAGACACCCAGGAGGTGGAAGGCCGAGATCCAAACGCCTCCAGGTATACCGACTCATCCTCAGAGGGATTATTGGAGGGCCAGTTTCCCCTCTGTTTAAGGAGTTCTAGGATGTCTGAAAATGAGACATCCTCAGAGGGGGATCTTGGGGATCCCTCCGACTCATCTAAGTCGGTATCTGAAGTGATAGACTCCGGGGAGTCTACGTGTTTCCTCTTACAAGTCCTCTTGAGCGGAGGATCCCCTGACTGATCAGGAGAATCCTCGGAAGAGGGGGTTCTTCCCAGTGGGGAAACCTGAGGCAGAGGATCTCTGGGTCCAGGAGCAAGAGAGATGGCAGAGATATCGACAGGCACCGTAGAGGGAGGAGCTAAGGGAACAGACTGCTGGCTGAGTCCAGTGGCCAGCACACTCTTCATCACCTCGAAGGCTCCCCTCCCAGGGAGGTCCGAGAGAACCGGTTCCGAAGAAACCGGAACTCCAGGGCCCACTGAAAAGGAAGGCTCCGAGGCAGATGTCGGGGCCGAGCTCACCAAGGCCGAGGCTCCAAGGGGAAGAGTGGGGTCGGACAAGGGTCCGATGCCACTCACCCCCTCGGAGGAGACCAGGGAAGCCCGACCACCGAATCCCTCTAAGGAAGGTCTCGAAGAGGAGATAAGAGTAGAGGCTGAAGGAGCAGAAGGGGGTGGTATCTGTCCCTCAGCCATAGCAGAAACTCTTCCCAAAGACTCCAGCTCCAAACTCTGAGGTAGAGTCGAAGGAGGAACTGCAAGGGGGTGTGGACTAATAGTCGTCTGTTGAGACGGACTATGTAGCATCTGGGCCAGTGGCTGTGATTTTAATAATCTACTGACCACCCTCTCTAAATCATGGTCAGAAAGCCTGGATGACCTAGATGATCGGCTCCAATGGCTCTGTTCCGAGAGGAGAGGTGAGACCGGAGCCGAGAGTATCGGTTCCAAGGAAGGGGACCTGGACCTCTTCTTCGAAGGAACCATCGGAGCCGACGAAACCATGGATGCAGTCGGAGCCGAAGACTTTTCGGCACCGACAGAAGGTCTCGATGCATCGGCTCCGGTCGGAGCCGATACAGACATAAAGGTAAGGGTGTCGGAGCCGGTCGGTGCCGACACCGAAGCCTGAGCCACATGGTGGTCGGAACCAATCGGAGCCGACACCGATGTGACCGAACCAGTATCGGCACCGACAGCCATCGGTGCCGAAGGTTTGTGCAAACCAGGATCGGCTCCAGCCGGAGCCGATCTCGACTCTGAAAGAGTCGGAACCGAGGCCGCAGGCTTAGACACAGAAGCCTGGGCCTTGGAAGACTTGGAAGTCTTACTCGGAGCCGACTTAGCCGGAGAGCCCTCCGGTTTAAGTAGGCCCCTTAAAATCAATTTGTTTCTCCTCTCCTGCGGGACTCTCTGGCTAAAGGAATGACAAATTGCACAGGAGTCCTGCAGGTGGAGAGGTCCCAGGCAGTATAAGCAAGAAGTGTGACCGTCTGTCAGAGACATCTTCTGACAGCACGAGTCACACTTCTTAAAGCCTGAGACCCTTTCCTTGGACATGGTTGCAAAAAAACACACACAACACAGTCCCAAGAACCAGTTATCACAAAAATAATAAGATAACTAACCTCTCACACACACACACACACACACACACACACACACACACACACACACACACACACACACCCTAACAAGGGGGGGGGGAATGGGAGGGGAGAAGGCCTGACTAAAAAAATTAAGGAGTGAGGGAATTTCTAGTCAGAAAGGGACTTAATCTAAACTAAAAACATTAAATATAAAGTTTTAAGGTAAAAGAGGGGCAAAAATAGTATTATTTAAACACTTACCAGGAGCTGGCAAAAGGAGGACCTCATCAGTGAAGCGGCAAACAAGATCTGGGTACTTACCGCCTTGCATCATGGGATATGGGGCTGCCTCGAGCTGGTAAAAGTGACTCTCGAGCTTAGCAAAGTGCCGAGTCGGAGCCAAGGATCGGCTCCAAACCCATCAAGCAAGAATGAAGGCGAGATTGACAACTTAACATCAAAAGGTTTTCTTCAACTTCATTATCTTTTAAATACCTTGCAATAACAAGCAAAATAGCACAATTGGCAACATCTGTACTTTCATCAACTTGAATAGCGAAAATTTTACTGCTTTCAATTCTACCTATTACTGTCATCTCAACATTATCAGACATATCTTCAATTCTTCGAGATATTGTATTGTTCGAAAGAGAGATGGTGGTCATTTTCCGCACATGTTCTTCTCCAAGCATACATCGAACGTCATCTGTTATACAGGGAGATATTAGATTCACGGCTATGGTATGACCTTTACCACATTTTGCGATACGGTAACTAGCTTCAACTGCGTTTTTGTAATCTTTGTTACCTGACAGGATGTATGATGTCAGATTCAATCTTTTGTTATTTTCCGCTAACCGTTTGAAAAAACTATATTCCTTGTTTTTATAGTTAGCATGTTTCGTTTCTAAATGTTGTAAAAGTAGGGAAGGTTTCATGCTACCATTTGACAGCACTTCCCCACACACCACGCATTGGGGCTTAGGACAGTCTTCATTTCCCACATACGAAAATCCATATTTCATGTATCCATCACAGTACTTTCTCTTTTTCCCTCTTTGAGAAACTAAGGACTGTGCCTGGTTAGGGTTTTGCACCAAAATGTTGGACATGTCTTGAGAAGTACTCTGATCACATTCTATACTCATATCATGCGTCAGATCTTTTGTTGTGCCAGGTTTCAGCCACTTATCCATCACAATATCTAGTAATAAGACCATTACGAAATTAATTTTAATATTAAATTTAAATAATGATAAATTAAAAAGAACTGTAACTGTTAAGATAAGAAAAAAAATAAGTTTCTCAACTTTTCATGTCAAAAATGTAAGTAGTACTACATAAAAGCAAAATGTGTGTAATTTTGCCCCTGCCCCACAGCCATTCCATTCTCCCATTACTTGGCTGTATCCCCACTTCTCCCCATTCGCCATAAACACTGTTCAAAACTGTCAGTGTGCACACTTTTTTCTAATCATTACAGATATTTGGATTTAATTTAAAACTTTTATTTCAAATATACTTAATATAGCACAAACACTGATAGACATTTGCTAAAGCTAAACAAAGTTCGCAATGAAAACAGACTTAGCATTAAAACTTCTCTGCCTCTGAAACTCATATTCACTGAATCAGTATTGAAATCCACATTCAAATAAAATGCATCTGGCCAGTGGGGGGATTAAGATTAAAGGCAGTTTTCAAATCAGTCAGTATGACAATCTTAGAGGCTGCTGCTAACAAACAACTTTATATATCAGAGTGCATGTTCACCCAAAAGTCATACAACATTCCACTACATGCCCTTGCCAAACAAAAGTAATTAAAATAATGTAATTATTAACATATATCTCATTTAATTTCTAATCTAACCTAAACATCAAGTGTATCTCAGCAGGTACTACAATTCAAGTCTGGAAAGGACCAATTGATCTCCACACACCAAGTGCAAAGCAGAATCCAACAGATCGACAATAATAATAAAAAGGAGGATAGCTAGAAATCATTACTTCTTAGCACCTATCAAATCTTCCTTAGCCCTCGTTTCACTTGCATGGGAAAGACCACACATCAAACAGAAATTAAAGGGTAATTCCCAGCAAATGATTAGGTCATATGCTTTTTTTTGAACCTGCTATCACAAAAAAGCAAAAAAAAATCCAGGTTCACACATGTTATAATAAACTAGTTGCCTTCCAAGAACTTAATTCACTTGGTCTACAAACATGTATCAGCTGCTAAGAGTTAGTTTCCTTTCCCGCAACATGGCTTGCATAATCTTCAAGTACTACTACTACCAGTGTTTTTCCTAGCTAAGTTCTTACTTTTTACAGGCATAGCTTTCAGCTTTCCATCTCCAAAATGAGGAACATCAGCCCTCATAATGTGGAACAAATGGGCAAAATGTGGAACACGTAATAATGGCTTACTAACAACTTCATCTGGAAGCTCACAGTTAAATGTGCTATTCAGCTATTGTACTTTTAAAAAGTTTTAAGGCTGTGTAGATATACAAAAGAGATGAGGGAGTAACAAAAGCTATAAAACAAAGGACCAGACTCACAATGGGTCTGGAATAGGGAGTCAAGGGGTTTCAGAAAAATAGGCCAATACTCATGCATCACAGTCATGGCTGAAGAGCTGAAACACACTGCTTGTGATAATATAAATCTGAAGCTGCTTGCTTGTAATATATATATATATATATATATATATATATATATATATATATATATAAGAATAAGGAGCATGCAAAATTTCATTCAGAGAACACAACTACTGTACTCTTATTTAAGAAAGCAATTTCAGTCAACCTTCCCAGTGCCGACACTACAATCTCAGGCTTTGAACACTAGACAAGCTAAGGTTAAGCTAAGAAAAAAAAAAAAAAAAAAAGATTACCATTCAAAAACAGCTCTACTTGTCAAATATAAATTAAATTTATTAAACATAGTACTCCAAGCTGGAAGCAAAGGCGCTAAGCTATATGACAGAACGACTGGTTTAGCATTTTATGACTGACGTTATTCAAATGCATTATAAAGGGTTTCCTGATATGAGGTACACTGTATCAGCCTCAAGACTGTTCATGCCAAAGTGAATTTTCTGAATATTAATTATAATTATTCACCTTATACAAAGAGGTTATGGTTGCTTATTTTTCTTTCATAAGTGTTTTTGCAATGCACCTCCACAACACAAATGATGTCCCAATTTTTTTTACTTGTACAATTCCTAATATGGGTATTAACAGCCTTTCTGTAATATTATTATCTGATGTGTGCATGAAGAAATTTAGTGCAGCTCCCCATGTGGCCATTACTGTAGCTAAGTAGCACTTTTTACAACACAAAGCAAAGTGCATCTCTATTATAAAAACATTTTAGTCTTCAGACTCTGATTCAGAAATATGGCATGCAATTAATGCTGAAATAAAATAGAATGCCACTGATTTTTTGCAATATTAAAAGCTATCCCTGCACTAAAGATGCATCAAATGCCTCTTACAGAATCATGTGCACACATAAATCATAACAAGGAAACTGCACACACCTAGTGTCTTCTGTAACACAATTCACTGACTGACTGGATGGTAAGTTATTAGCTTGTTACTACTGTCATTCTGACGCGAGTACTGAAATATGAATTGGAGATGATGACTTGAAACATGTCATTTAACTGTTGGCATGTAATTTAAAGCCAAGCAACTACTTGTTGTTGTGTCTTTCGGCTTTTCCCGGTTAGGGGTCGCCACAGCGGAACTCCGGTCCACTAATGACTGGTAGTTGATTTTTACGTGCCGAGTTACCACCCCTGACGCACAACCTTCAACGAAGGTATGCCTGTCTCCATGCAGAAGACAGTCTAGCTGAGAAGAACCAGACAGCATCTTACTGTGAGGCGACAATGCTACCGCAGCACCACCAGCGCATATAAAGCCAAGCAACTACTGTGAAAGGAAATTCTTATTGGTTGCCCTGGGTACAGAGTTTAAGGACTGCAGTTACTTGAATAATGTTGCAATATCATCTTGATAAATGAGCCCAAACTTTGACATATTATTGAAGTTTTACTTAGCTACAACATGCAAATAATTAGTCTGCTGTTTTCCTAAACTGCATTAAATTCTAAAAAGTAATTGCTTTACTGAGCGATTTCTTTATGTATATTTTGTCTAAATATGATGATTGTTAGGCCGATAAATACAGATATTGTTAAGAAAAAGTCCAGAGAGTATCCAGGTGATTAGTTTTACCTTACTTGGTTTATTTCATGACTGGTGAGGGTTTTTTTCCTTCTTATAATTGTATTGCACTCACAATGAGCGCAGCGTTTACTGAATAATTTGCTCAATAATACCAATATTTTATTTATTTATTTTTATTTTATCCTACTATTCATGGTTAAAGTTATAGGGCTTTTAGTAAACTGCTCACTGTCTCAGACCCTGTAATCTGAAGGATATTTTTTGTCACTTGTAGTCTTTCTCTGGTACATTCAGAACTGTTGAGCTTGCAGTCATATTTCTTTCTTTTTAACATGCAGGGATATTATACAGAGATGCTATATAAGCAAGGTGGTGTTCTTACCTTTCCTTTTCTGTTTTCGTGATCCCACAGTTCCTGCACACACTTGAATACACAGAACTACAGCACCGACATACAACCTTCTTCCCTAGGTAACAGTTACAGTAGATTCAATAGATAAAATACAGATAACGGGAATACTCTGGCGCCTTCACATTTTATAGGACAGACTTCCTGTGCGCGGGAAGTAAGTCCTACGATTGTGAAAGTGCCTAAGGCGGGATTTTTTAAAAAATTAATGTTAACTTTCCACCATTGCTAATTTTTCCCACGTACCCCTAACTGACCAAGCATGTACCCCTGGGGGTACGTGTACCCCGGGTTGGGAATTGATGCCATAGCCAATCACATGGAAACACAGTACAATATGTAGGAACATCATGTTGGTGTTTGCCCATGACAGTCTCTGTGAGTGGAACCTGGATCTGGTGTTTGGTAAACAGCATCACAGATGATATCTGGATATTCCTCAAACAACATACACAGTGGAAAATAGCTTAAAGACAGGAGGGTGATGTGCCAGACATGACTATAGCATGTAAGTGTAGCTATGATTCATTGAGACTACTGCCAGTTTAACAAGTTGTGTGTGGTAATGGCTATTCTGCATGTTTTAAAACTGATAAGACAGTGCTCTGTTTGTGAGGGAACCCCTATCTGTAGAGCCATCTGTGGACTGGTCGGTGTGTGGAACCATTTGCTTCTTGTGTTACTCACTGAACACACATCTGTGAATTGCAGAAGCATAGTGTGAGGATTGCAGTCAGTACATGGTGATAGTGATGAGAGTTACTGCCATCGCATCCCTGACTGGACATATGTCACATGAAACAGTGATATGACAGTCACTGTCTGAGGTTCTCACAGTGACATGCCAATAATGGGCCACTGTTCAAAGATGCAGTCACAAGTCTTCTACACTTTGTACAGATGTCATGCAGTATATATGCATGTGTTGTGCTCCTTCTGCAAATGTATGCCATCTGCTGTGTTGGGTTGATGGTCATGTCTATGCATGCTGTTATAAGTAATCCGGAATGCTGTTGACTATTATTAAGCCATATCTGTGTTAAAACTGCAACACCACAGGCTGTATGGGATTGGAGCTCCTGGCGAAACCTCCTGTCCCACTTTAGCTGGCCATGGCACTGGGCACCAGCACATCTGGGGTCCAGCCTTAGACCTCCACCTCTGTTCGCTCTGCACCACCTTCTGGTGGAACCACCACTGAGGATGGGGCCTGTCCCCCCCTGGGAGCAGGTCCAGACAGGAACTTGTCCGCTGTCGTACAGTCCCAGACGTGGTGCATAGGGGGCTCAATAAGGGGTTTCGAGGCCAGATACACCAGCTTGAGGGCAGAGTTGTCACATTTAGAGGGTGAGCCTGCCCCTCCTAGACAGCCCCACAACACAGCCACCTTTGCGACTGTTTTGGTGCAGTGGTGGCTGCCCATGGGTGGGGACCTCCGTCCCACTTGTTTCCATCTGGGGACTCATGGGCTTGTGACTGCCGAACACCCCTCCCCGTCCAAGGTGTATCCTCCAAATGTGTCATATACCATTCCTGTATGCTGTCTTGTCTGTCATCCTACCCAACCTATCCTCCACGAGCATACCTACTCTCCTTCCCCCACATCCCATTCTCACACTATGGAAACAAAAGGCCAGTCTGTTTCGTTGTGGAAATAGTTCAATGTGACATGAGGTGGGGGGCTTGGGAAAACAGGATAGAGGTGAGAGAAATATTTTGGCAGTTGTTATTGGAAACCAACAGATTCCCAGGGCTCAATGAACATATATCAATTGCCCCTATTTTAAAAATGAGAGGGGCAAAATTATAAAGCAAGTGTGTATATTGTTTTGCAAGTTCATTTGTAGATATTTTGCAGTTCATTTATTTGTTCATATACTGTATTTTTTAGCATATTTTAGTATTTTGTTTTCTTCAGTAAAACAGTTTTTTAAAACTATATATATTCACATATATATACATATGCCTTTACAAAGATTACATGAATAGCAGTATGATTTATTTGTGTTAAGCTGTCAGGCTGTCATAAATTTTAGATTTTAATTGGTTTTAATTAAATAATTGTTTTAATTCTTGACTAAATATTGGGAGGGGTATATAAGCAGGCACAGCTTCTTATTCATTTATTTCTACAGCTGATGAAATCGAGTGGATGAAAATGCATTGTATTGTGTGGCGTTTATGTGAATAAATTCGCTGTTGCTTTCACCAACAGGCTTGTGGCTTTATTACCTCCTGTCTCTTTGGGTGGCTGGAGTGTTCAATCCACCTACTGCATGTCTTTGGGATGTGGGAGGAAACCAGAGCACCCGGAGGAAACCCACGCGACCACAGGGAGGACATGCTGACTCCGCACACAAGGCACCCCAGCCGAGAATCGAACCGGAAAACCTCTTGCTGTGAGGTGGCAACGCTAACCGCTGCACCACCGTGGCCACCCTATGTTCATGTACAGATTACTGATGGAAAATGGTATGTGCTGCAGTGGGATTCGGAATGGGAATGTCTGTTCGTTAGGCGGATGCTCTAACCAATACACTATTGCTGTGCTGCTTCATTTGCATATATACCCATATACCCATGACTCCTTGTTCCCCAAACACCCACCCCAATGCCCCACTAACACTGCAGTCATCCATTCTCCAGTTGGAGTCGCAGTGTATCCACACCACTACACATTGGCCACCCCCTACTCCTGTAGACCCATCCCATTGGTTGATTCACATTGTACACACTTCTGCGTTTTGGCAGTTTCGTCCCTTCCCTCTTATGCACAACCTATTATTCTATCTATTGTCGAGGTTTGTAAGGGCACATTCATGTTATTTATGTCTGCAAATGGAATGAATGTGTTACAGACAATGTACTTCTACATATAGATGTGTGTATGCAAACTCGCTGACCTCCACAAGGCGGTCTAATTAGAACCAGCCCATCCAGCCCTGGTGCGCCTGGATCCATAATTTCATACCCACAGTTCCTCCACCCCACCCGAGTTCAACATACACACATACCATCCGTTGTCCAGTTGCTATCACAGCCATGACACACCTCCACACATTGCCCTCTCCCGAGCATTAGGGGCCCTACACTTATGTTGTCGCAACCCATGTATCCTCAGGCTCTCCCACTATTTAGTCCTTGAACATACCTGCTCTTGCTTGTGTAATGGTCGGATGGGCAAACATCCTATCAATTTTTGGGTAGTCCCACCAGGGACTACCCTCTGATTGTAAAGTAGACTTAGCAGATCAACAATGTTACTCCAGCTGGTAATATCCTGCCTGTGGTGTGAGTAGCAGAGCTTTGCTCACTCCTTCACAGCTTGATATGACATACACTGACAGCGCTATATAATACTGGGGGTGCTATTGATTCCCTTCTCATTCCTTTTGTATGCTTTATTGTTATGTTGTTCATTCTTCATAAATATATATATATATATTATATATCTGTACATACTTATATACATTTCCTATGCTGGGCACTGCTTACACCCATGCAAGCGCATTCATGACTTGCTTACTGGTACTTATATATGTTTACTGCTGCTTATTTGTGCTTACACCTGCTTACTAGTGCCTTATTGATTATGACAGTACCACTTTGATTGAATGACATTCAGCTAAACATGTCATGCGATACTCATTACAGCAAAACGACATTCATTCCACATGGAAAATGATATGTGCTATTGTTGGGCATGAGCTGTGAATGCCTGTTCGTTAGGCGGATGCTCCAAACACTACACTATTGACATTTACATTGATTACGCATGTTTTTCCTCTATTTGAATGATTTTGATGTGTAAGCTACACTCGGTGGAGGGCAGCGACGTGCAAACACGCTGCGTTTTGCTTACACTTTCAATATTGCAGCAATACAAATGTATAATAGGGACACAGGGAATCTAATTATGAAAGTTCTAGGGATGAGGCTCAACATTCCACTACGTGCTTGTGTGTTTACTACGATTTTATTTCACTGTTCGTGGACACTCTTGTATGCTTAGCATACATTTCGGTATCCACGGACACTGAATTACTGCGGGCTCTAATAGTAAGCATAGTAGATTGTGCAACTGTTGGGACATGTTTACGCCTCCGTAGAGCACTTGTACACACCCCCTGCACTCGCACAAGTTTCCTGTGCACGTCAAGGGTGCGGCAGCGCGCCCTCATATGTATTCATATGGCACTGCTGCACCATCTTCAATGAGGACACTCGGCGCAAGGCTAAAACCGTCCTTGTGCCGAGCTTCTTGAATCCCAGGGAATGTGTTTCAAATAAATCCATAAATAACTTAGCATACATGGGGCAAATGATATCCCCATTGCTGTACCTTTTAACTGGCAGTAAATTCTACCATTAAATTGAAAATATTATTTGTTAAACAAAACCACACCATTTCTATAAGGAAATTTGATAAAGGGCTTTCTCCTAAGAAATATTTTAAAGCTCTCATACCCCATTCATGGTGAATATTAGTATAAAGACTACACACATCCATAACTATCCAAAAATTACCTGATGACCAACTGACTGATTTAATTTTAGTTATAAAAGCAAAGCTATCATGAATGTAAGAATCTAGCTTTTCAGCATAAGACAATAAATACTTATACAATAAAAAACAATATTATTCAAAAAGTAATTCCTTGCTGGTATAATGGGTCTACCAGGTGGGGAACAAACTTTTTTGTACTTTAGGCAAACAGTAAAATTATGCCAAAGAACAACCACTTCCAGAAAATCTTATATCTACATCTTCTTTAGTTAAGTAACCCAACCTGTAACCTTTTTGTACCAGACCAGTAAAATCAGCCACTGCTCATTTATAATCAGACATAGTGACAACTTTATACACATTAGTATTAACCAGATGGTCATAACACATTTTCATATTGGGAATAATGCATTGAATTACATATAGGTTAATTAGGCTGATTGAATTATGCATACAAACCTTAACTGTGCAGCTCTATAGTATCTCATTAAATCAGGTAATCCTAAACCATTTTATTCTAAGGGGAGAATCAGCTTATCTCAATTTACTCTTGCTCTGCTCTCTTCCCCTCCCAAATGAGGTCCTTCAGTTCTTTAGCAATTATTATTCATACTGTCCTCTGGTTGATGACAATATGCATGACTTGTATAGGTTCATAAGCATGTACTAGGCTAATGAACACAAAGGCCTTTTTAAGCCTAGCCATGCATTCCAAATCTCTGACAAGTTCTGGTGCCCTTAATAAGTGTAAGCAGTGGAGGTATTAGATATTTAAAAGCAGGGGTCTAGGAGATGAACGATTTACAGACTGCCTGTGTCTATTAGAGACATTATTGTCAAACCAGGGATGAATTTTCCTGTTCTTTACTCAACTGGATTTGGAGCCTGTTCCTGAGAAGGGGTAGTCTCTGGAAACATACTAGTCACTCCAGATATCCTAATAATATCACAGGAAGTTTTAAGTCTTTAGAATGGATAATTCTGCTGTTGTTTGTTTTGAAGATAAGCAGGAGATCCATCAGGGTGGGGACTGACAATTCCTTGTATGCCAGGCATAGATCTCCCCTCAAGAATCTGTAAGAGACAGAATACAGGTATAGCGGTTTGAGGTGGTCTGAAAAGGACATGTCACTTATGACCTGTATTCTTTTAGAGAGGGACATCTATTGGGCATTACAAATGGTGCATGTGCCAGGTTAACAGACTATGAGAACTAAAATAATTTCACTGCTTGTATCTTGCTATCCATATCCATAATCTGAACTTCCAGTTTTTCATTTTTTTTTATCTTTTGTTTACTTTCTTCTCACATATCCTTAGCTGACACAACAGAATCCTTTTTAATCCATGTACCTAAATACCCCATAAATGGGTACTACTGAACCAATTCAAGTATGGATACACAGTCTACCACTATAGCCTTTGTATTATCTTCATTTATTTTACATCCTGAAAAAAACTGAAACTTTCTCAAAATGTTCCACAGCACCAAAACATCCATGTCTAGATCCATCAAGTACAAAACAATACAATATGTAAATAAAATTATCTTTTCTTAAGTAGTATATCACTTATATCATTGAAGTTGTGAATCCCATATTTCCTTTGGCAGTGGCTCTAAATATAGGACAAATAACAGTAAGAAATGTGGGCATCCCTGCCTTGTTTCTCTGTTCAAATACAGCTGATCAGAGATGAAATCTCCCACTTGAATTCTTGCCTCTAACCCTTCATATATCTTCCATAGTAGCCCTATTATTCTATGATGGTCATAACACATTTTCATATTGGGAATAATGCATTGAATTACATATAGGTTAATTAGGCTGATTGAATTATGCATACAAACCTTAACGGTGCAGCTCTATAGTATCTCATTAAATCAGGTAATCCTAAACCATTTTATTCTAAGGGGAGAATCAGCTTATCTCAGTTTACTCTTGCTCTGCTCTCTTCCCCTCCCAAATGAGGTCCTTCAGTTCTTTAGCAATTATTATTCATACTGCCCTCTGGTTGATGACAATATGCATGACTTGTATAGGTTCATACCCCTACTCATAAAAGTCCAGCTGACTTTATCAGATGTTTTCTCTACATTAAGACTCCTCAATAATAGTGATGTTTTCTTACATTCTGCTCCCCCAGGATTATCATTGTTCTATTAATGTTGTGAAATGCTTGTCCACTTTCCTCCAAAAAACACTGACTGATATCTATTAACTTTGGTAACATCTTTGCCATTCTCTTCAATAGTATATAGATAAACAATCATGATTTAAAATTGAAATGGGTCTATATGAACCTGGATCTGAATGGTCTTTATTCACTATGGGTAACACAGTCACCACACCTTTCTTCCCAAATATTGGTACCTTCCCCTTTTAAAATGTTGTTAAACAAAACCTTCCAGATCTTTATTACTTTCTTATTTTCTAACTTCTAAATTTCCACAGGCAAATTTTCTATTCCTGGAGCTTTTGTTGCTGACTGATTGCACATATTTTTTTTATCTTATCACTTCCTATCTTCATTATTAATTGTTGAGCCTCTTCTTCTACCTCTAACCTTGGCATAATTAAATCTTCCATGCATATTTCTATTTGTCCTTTCCTTGTTTTTCCCATTCGTCTGCTTTATACAAAATGCTCATAAAATTTGCACAATAACTCCAATAATCTATAGAGGATCTCTGGTTATTTTTCTTATCATAGTCTACCTAAGTTTGGTTACGACACTTTCTACTTTCTGTTGCTTAAGTCATTGTGCTAAATGTTTTAGAGTTATCAAAAAATAGTTGCCTAATAGCAATCCTTTAAAATGTGTGCACGTTATCCAAAAACTTACTTATTCTTCCTCTACCACTCTGTTGTTGTTCCTGTATTTGTTCTTTAAAAGATTTCCCTTCTTCTGCAATAGTTTAACCTTTGTCAAAACCCACTAAGTAATTCCTATTATTTATTTCCCATCACTCTTTCTCTGATTTCTGCCATTTATTTAAACTCAAATTTCACGTTATCCCAGTCACTAGCTCTGCCTTCTTAAGTAATTTGCATCTCCCCTAATAACTTTCAGTCATATCCACTACCAATTCCTTAGATTCCTCTTTAACAAGAAAGTAGGAAGCTGCTAGTGTCTAATTTTTACATCAATACTCTGCATATGTTTTTTTAGTGGCTGACCTGATAAAGTTATTGGATGAATCTCAAAGCCTTCAGTTAATTACACATGCTAATGTTAAATACAGTTTCTGTCTAATCTATCTCAATTACTGTATCTTGGGGAACAATACATAAGTTTTGCCTGCGTTCCTGCTACTAAAGTCGCATCTTCCATACTAAGCATTCTCATATACTTTTTCAGAAATCTATCCTATTTTATGTTTTCTCTTCTTGGTCCCCATAATACATGTTCTCTATTGCAAATCATATTCCGGTCACCATTCACAAATAATACTTCTTATGAAAGCATATTGTATCTCCCAAAAGTTCCCTAAACCATATAATAGTTTCAGCGGGAATATAAATACATGCTAGTGTAATTGTCTTCCCCTGCTTTTTTCAACATAGGTCTTGATGCTAGTCCATTTTGTTTGCTTTTAACAGGCTTTTGTTTCATTTTAATGAATAGCACACACAGTTTTATTTCTTAGCAGTGAATCCTGCAAATCACCAAACTCGAGAGTCTTCAGCTCTGAGGCAAAGCAATCACATGTACAGAACTCTTGTGAATTCCGATTACCAATTAAAAACAAATGTTGTCTATGTGCCAAGATTTCTTTACAGTTAAAGTACTGCTGAAACAAGCATCATGGTGTTTAGGTGGTTTAGGGTTGGGAAGGTGGCTTAATGGCTAAAGTGTTTACCTTACATACACAAGGTGCAGGGTTTAAGTCTCACAGAGGATAATTGGCTAGGCTGAAAATGTCTCGGAAGGGCAGTTAGCTTAGTACTAAACTATGAACTATGAAATCAGACCTCTACTCTTTAGCTTGGTTAAAAGTATAACATTAACACCACCTGCCAGATGCAGGAATTTATCAACTTTCTTTTTCTGATAGTTCAACTACTAACCGAAAATGACAATGTAAATTATTAAAACATATGCACCCATGTTTCAGCAAAATTTTCTTGAAGAATCAATACTAATAGCAGTTAGCCATTACTAGCGCGTTAATTGATTTATTTATTTATTTTTAACTTTAAGCAGTTACTGGAGCTTCATATAGTCCTGTATATCATGAAAAGATACTGCAAGTTTAGCCCAAGGTTTTTGATTGCATTAAAAAGAGAAATACTGTTTTATCAAACTTTTTTTTTTTTTTTTATCATTTCACTTAGTAAGCAAAATGTAGTACTATCTAAGTGATATTATAGTACACTCCTAAAAAGTATTGGTAGAAAAACATAATGCAATATATAACAGTGTTTTAATAACTATTTTAATCATCATAGGTCGGTACTAGGCTACTGGCCCTAGATCCTATACAAACCTAGCCATAACAATTCCCTGGATATTTCTTACCACAATATTTACTTCCCTGGATCCCTGTCTAGCAGGGCAACTGACGTGATCCCCGGGGTGAATTTCCTATCTCCCATCCAATCGTCAAGGTTCCTTTTGAAGAGGGCCAAGGAGGCGCTCTGCTTGACGTGTATGGGCAGTCTATTCCAGAGTATGGGGAGTCTCTGGGTCAGGAACCTATCCCTCCAACATGTTTTGTTCATTGTGATGACAAGGTTTAGATCCCTGGAGCGTGTGGCTCTGAGGGATTGGGATTTCTTTAAGTGTAGCATGTCCAACAGCTCAGGGTTTGACATGACCTTGTAAGTTAAGCAGAGATCACCTCTGAGTAGATGATATACCGCATCATAGCATAATAAAGAGGTGTACTGTTCAGGAAAAGTTTTCAGTAAATTCAATACACAAAATGTATCTGAGGATGAGATAAGCACTGCAAGGTCAAAAGATACTCACAGAATTTTTCTGAACACAGAGTGTAGTATCATTATTTTCACTAAACCAAAATAGACAGATAAGTAAATTCCAGGAAATTACAGCAAAACTGAACATTTGTTAAAAATTGTATTTGCATATTTGTTATCCGGGTAAATACACTGGGTAGAAGACCCTTTTCAGACACAACCTACGCCTTGAAGGCATTACACAAAGAGTAAACCAGAAATGTAAAACAAATATTTACACATGACAATTCTGGAATACATATAAACATTGTAAATATATATATATATATATATATATATATATATACATACATACACACATATATATATATATATATATATATATATATATATATATATATATATATAGATATATAGATAGATACATATACATACACATATGTCACAATGTCACACGCACAAACATTGACCAGTATGAAAAATACATTTCACCTTAACTTTACATTCAGTGTCAAATAAAAATCAGATGTTTTCATATTTTGGAAAATGATAAGAACTGAAAAAGTAAGAAGCACATTCTGTTTTAGGACATTACAACATGAACTTTGAGACAGAAAAGTAAGGCGTAATAATAAAAAAGACATTACAACATAACATTTTGGGAGGTAAAAGGGCTGTAGTAAAGTCATAAATCAAAAAACGCGGAAGGTGATGGGGTGGGAATAAGAAAGTAATGAGTGGAGTTTGTGTGCAAAGTAGAGAATAGTAAGGCAGAGAAGATGAGAAGAGAATAATGAAGTGATTGTATAGTAAACAGCTTTTAGCAATGTGTTTCATTAAGAGAATGTCAGCAGAGTGTCACGGGTAATCTTTACCTAGGGCTATTAAAGCAAGTGCTCTGTAGGTTTTGTTTGTAGCGTAAATAAAAAGTATTATCCCAGTACATTTTTCTTGAATTTAGGAAACACAGGACTAGATTCCAGAAGACTTGCTGTCTGCATAAGTCAATTACTTTGGTGCAAAGTCCATCTATAAGGCAGATTTAGAGTGCAAGTCACTTACACTAAAAACAAGTCTTTTGGAATCTGCTCCAGACTAATTCACAGACTGGAAAGCATAGTGGAAAAGTTTACATCAAATTAACACAGATTTTCTCAGAGTTTATACAATCTCCTATGCAGTGTATTTATAAAATCTGTGTGTGTGCGAGACAGTTAAAGTTCAATCTAGGTTCATAGAATCATAAGTAGAAACTGGGCTAAATGTCCTTGTGGGCCATTTTAAGCCTATCCAGTTTCCTTTTTTTGTGTTTGAAATAACCTGCCCCATCTAATTATAAATTAGTCTTACCCATCTCATTGTCAGTAATTATACATAATACCCCTAATTAGAATAACTGGGATCATATCATAGATAATCTGAGGGAGCCACGCATGGGACAAAGTATTTAGGAGCTGCTGTCCATTAGTAGTACAGGGGGCAGTCCTAAAGTAAATTTCTTGTTTCCTGTCCATAGATTTAAGTTGCACCTGAAAATAGACAGGGATGAACTTTGTTTTATGTGGATGGGGAGCCTTTTCCACAGCAGGGTTATCGTCTGTGAGATATACCTGTGCCTCTAAACCATTCTGTTGATGCTTCAGAACAGGTTTAGAACCTAGACAGATTTCTGATACCATTTGACTTGCTGACATGCAGTAAATAAAATCAGTAATGGGTCAGAGGATGCCTTGTATCAGGTCACCTCTTAGCAGTCTGTGGGATGCAGAGTGCGAGAATAATGACAGGGCTTTGAGTTTGTCCATCCTTTTAATGAGGTATCACTGTGGGCATTCCATTTGTTGCATGTTTCTGGACAGATGCATGCCAAAGGGGGCATTATTTTCAATGACTGGTCTAATGAGAGCTAAGTAAAGGGGGGGCAATGACATTCCTAGATTTAAACACAATCCCTTTGTTTATAAGCTGTGAACTACAAAAGGACTTTCTTACAAACATGTTACTCAAAAGTTAAGGTCCCTCTCCGCTTAAGTTCCCAAATCCCGAACAACTGGGTCAACTCTTAAGGACATATTGTCAATGTGGTAGTTCTGTGTGGTAAATGACTTCCCAAAGGATACAACAATGCATTTTTGGCATTTAGTTTCAGTTCATGATTTTGGTACCCGTCATTCATTTGAGACAAACTTTCCTGCAGAATGGCCAAGTCATTTGGGGATTCAATGGCTACTTCTAGATTAAAGTCATCTCAAACTTGGTCAGCCACTGCACTCTGGTATTGGCTTTTACTTCAGAAAAGTAGATGTCAAACAGGAGAGGTCCCAGCACAGAACCCTATCCTTCCCACTGACCACATTAACTATGAGCAGGACTAAAAATGCCCTGGTTTGCTGATGTTACTATAAAATAAATGATAAAATCTGCAAGCAATGAAACTTTCTCAAGATTTATTTGGTCCTACATTGATAATGGTGATAGCTGTCCCAAAGCTGTAAGATGAAACAACTTGGCTGTTTTTTTTTTTTTTTGTTTTTTTTTTTTAAGTAGCATTTATGGATCTTTCACACACTATTGGTGTGTTGCCTGTTCTTCATTAGAGCCACTAGTCAAATACTTGAGAGCGACTGGCTGGACCCACAGTAGTTGTAGGTGGAGCTGCAGGAGCATTTAGCCAGTGATGTCAGACTCTGGAAAATTGACCGCTGTGTCTGATTTTAGAGATCATCAAACATTACATCAGGTTAATAGTATTATTTTAAAAACTGTCACCAAGTCTACAAGTAGGAGATTGAGAGCTATACTTCAGTACCAGGAGGGTTGATATAACAGACTACGGGATCTACCCTACATCTCTTTATTGTTGCATTTTTAAAAGAACTGCACTTTAGGGGTTATCACCCACTGGTATTTATGCCTTCTTGTTTGTAGGGGGAACACAGATGGACTTTCAATTACCAGAGACCTGCCTTTCTTCACCTTTGCTGTGGGAGTCAGCAGAAAATGCAATTAATTGTCTTGGCATGCCTGAAGCTGTGAATTTTGTTTACTGAATTACACTATGGGAGTTTACGTGGGAAAATGTCTGTAATATATGCTCATCCTAAATTAATGGCTGCATATGCTATGATTTCATTATTGTTATTATTATGAACAAACCAGGATCATCTGCTGCAAGCCAGCTCCATCATCCTACAGGGATGGTGTAAGTCTTGGTCATGACTTGTGGTTATTGACAGAATGAGACAGTAAGATACAGAGAACGATACAAAAATAGTGAGAGTGGGAGGGAAAGAAACAGACAGAGAAAGAAGTATATGCCAGAGAATGACAGTGTACAAAAGAACAGGTGAGAGAGAGAGAGAGAGAGGGGAAAAAAAAGCATGAAAGAAGCAGAGATTAGAGAAAGCAGGGGAAAGAGAAAATATTTTATTTTTATTTATTTTACATTTGTTAACCGGGCTAGTCTAGCTGGATATATGTCCATTTTCAGTAGAGGCCAGGGGAGAAAAGCTCCACAAATATGAAAAAGTGGTAGAGACAGTAAGAGTGAGAAAGAAACTAGGACATAAACGTAGGAGAGAGAAAAGAGTGGCAAAAAGAGTGCGAGTGGGATAAAAAGTAAGATCAATAGATATTATATCGATATGCATTTGCTAAGGAAAAGGAAGTATGAAAGTGGTTATATCTGGGATTATTGTCATTTCTGGGTAATAGATGTCATATCCTGCTATTTCTTTACACTTTACTGTTTCCTCTCATGATTTGTGTTCTCTTCAGTATTTGACACTATTAGTATCTTGAATATTAACCCATTAATACTTACTTGTTCCTTGAAAGAATTGGTTTCCTTAATCCTTTTTGTTTAAACTTTGGAAAAAAACTCTAAAATGCACCACATAGCATTTTGCACCCCATGGCTCTTGGGGGTAGCTGTCCCAATTTACTTATTTCTCTCACACTTAATAAAGTAAGTCTTAGCCACATACATTTTGACATTATATAGCTGGCTGCACCAGTGTCCCACTTTGAACATCTGAGAAGGTGGCAACCCTACCCACCATACATCTTAACTTCTTAGTTCAAGAATTCTGGACAAAGCTAAAACTAATGACAGGGGGGGACCTAAAAAAAAAAATCAGGACAAGAGTTTATATAGTGTATTAAAAAACTCTGAATGCTGCTAAAATAATAGCTTTGAATTAACATGCATATTCTGAAGGATATGACAATGTAGATGTCCATCGTTATTCAGCGACTTCAGTCCTTAGTGATTTACCAGAAAGGCACAAATTTTTTGAACAAAACAGAAATACGAGACAAAACTCAGGACAGTTGAGAAGTAAGACTCCACCATCAGGAGTTGTGCGTGTGAGTAGAGTTACCAACTGTCTCTGTTTGCAGAGGACAGTCCCAGTATTGGGCAGTTGAGTCCTGGGGGGCTAAAAAATAGACAATATCTAAACATTTTGGGACAAAAAAAATTCTTCTTTAATAAACCCATAAACAATTATTTTGTATCTGAGATACCTGAATGGTATATGAAGCAGGATAGCCAACTCAGATGTTGTAAGAGCATGGCTTTATTTTGGCAAAAAATGTTAAATTCTGTTCTTTGCACTGACCATGACTTGTCCAGCTAAATCTTAAAAGTTCTACAAAAAAAAATGCGCCAGCGTGGGCGTTAAAAAAGTGGCAATAATATGCAAGCGTGGGGTGGGGGGTTGCCCACTTAAGTAATGTTTTTAGTATGGCTACCCCATTACCCTACACAGTAAAGCGTGTTTTCATTTATTTTACAAGGTCTGTAGGCAATTCTCTGAACAAAGTTAAGGCAGAGTAAGTAAAATAAAACTCTGTTATTAATTTTATTACAGCTGAAAAAAAGTTTCGCCTCTGTGTAAGTAAACTAGATTAGGTTACTAATGATTTGTCTTCTGGGCGCCATTGTTACACAACATATTTGTTCGCAGTTGTTTGTCTTTTTTTCACTGATCTATGCAAAGATAGTGGGACTTTAGAGATTAAGCAGACCTACACCCACACAACAAAATATAGTTTTTAATTTATATTGTAAAGGGCTTAATCATACACATTTAAATGTAGCAGCAGTCATCCTCTTTCAACGTATATTGCAAAATTATTTTACTGATATCACTGTTCTTGTGCTCGTTTAGTAATTTCCCGGAAATTGGGGGTGCTGGTAACGTTTCATTCTCCGTTTCCACATAAATGCATGGGGGAGTTCAAGTTTGGACGATCATTAAACTAGAAGTTGCCTCACTTAAAAACAGGTAACGCTTCCGAGACAACAGTTTTGCTGCGTCTGTTAGTTCCAGGTCTTTGCAATTAGGAAAATCGGGACTGAACTGCCTTTCTTGGAACGAACACCAAGCGTTAACCAAGAAGCTTCCAGGCAGAGTACTTCAGTTCTGCTGATTCTATACTCGGTAGACAACAGCACCTACAAAAAAAGTACAATAATAACAACTAGACGCAAGAACTCAAAAATAGGAAGCTGCACCTTCATCTCAGCAGTACGTCAAAAAAAAAAAAAAAACACAGTGATGTCACGCATGCAAAGCACTGTGGGTACTATACGCTACGCTGTACATTACAGTAACAGAACATATCCAACGTTTTTAAAGTTTGGAATAATTGCCCTTGTAGCTATACAGCGGAAACTGGCCCTTATGGATCAGCCCGTTGTCATAATTAATAGACATTAAAATAAACAATAAGTTACAACAACCACCACTGTAGCTTTTAAATTATTATCCACCACTGTATCCTTCAAATTATTATCTACGTATAAAGCACATCTGAATTTGTAAAGAGAGTGAAATAACGCAATTGTTGTATCACGTCTTCTGGCTTTAGTCCTAACAAGGATAATAAACTCCACTTGAATTTCTCCAACTAACCTCGTTTTCTGAGATATCCAACTTGTAAGGGCTGTAGAACATAATACAAAAAAACGTGTTCTGCTGCACTTTAGTACTTTTCTTAAATTAAGTGATATAGTACTTACAATAATCCATCTACTAATATGTACTAAAGAGATTTTGTTACCTATTCAAATACACCTAAACTTCTAAAGATTATCAGTGACCGTAATTTATACTTATTTTTCCCCACAAATAGATCTACTCAAGTAAACAACACTAGTGCGTATAATAATGACAATATATTATCATAAAACAAAACACGGCATTTGCAGTTCCGGAAGTCAGCTTTTCGAGGACATTAACGAACCTGAAAGAAAGCATAAGAACTCTCCATTAACAACACTCAGTTTAAATACCCCAAAACGCACGCTCAGTGTGCGTTCCTATTCTTTCTTCATTTGTGGTGCTTGGGAGAGTAAAAGAACGGCACATGCGCTGTCAATCTTTTCGTGTATTATGTGTATAGACAGAATGGTGGTTGTTTAGGCTGGCGTTTATATCTGCTAGCTTCGTTTATTTGGAGTGTTTTTATCTAAGTCCTTGATAGCCTCATTTGTAGAGGCTATACCCAGCACCCGTGGCGGTATCACTTTCTCGAGTCACCGTGAGAGACCAAAAGGCAACCGTGGAGCTGATCACGGCGGGCATGGAGGCGCTGGGTCCCGGTAAGTAGCAAAGAGGCCGAGGCAGATGCATGGAGGCTAAGTACAGAACAGGAACATTTGGGTTTTACGTTTTGTGGCCTAGATTTGTTTTTTTTTTTTAATTAGATGTGCGCCTTAGTAGTATGTGTTAGATGTTTATAAGTTGTAAGCTGTGCAGAACGCTGATATGCTTTTTTCAGGGCAACAAGATTGGTGACAGTCTTGACAGCAACCAGCTGCTCTTGTCGCTCCCCTTATGGTGGCTAATGTACATTTTGTAAATTATTTCAGGTAGTGTTGTGGTTTATTTACACCTGCGTAACCCTACCTCCAGTTTTATTGAGGTATGTTCCGCCTAGATTTTGTCGTGCCGTGTGGACGTTGATTCAGTAATTGGTGTAGTATTTTTCTAACTATGTATTCCAAACAACGCAATTTATATATACCACATGTTGACAAACATTGTTTTTATTTTCGCTTACATGGTGTGCTTGTCACAGTTGCACGTGTAGTAGAAAGGGATTTATTTCTGTCGTAATAAAACGAACATGTGTTTCTTAAGTAGTAGTGTTTGCATCCCATAAGTTTTGCGAGCGTGTGTTGGATTAAAATTGTGTACGAGTATTTACATGTCCGGTATTCGCATGTGTATAGCCTTTGTGGCTGGAGACTACATGCTACTGGGTCAATGTATTACTCTTCTTTGGCTGAGTTTTTTCTTTCTTCTTGAGCCTTTTGGGTGTTGGGATTGTGAATGAGTTTTGCTTGAAACTACGCAGAAACTTGTCTGGTGATGGGCTTTGAATGCAGATGTGGAAGGGGGAGGAAATCAAGTTTGCAATCTTCATTTTATTAATTTTCTCTCATGATTGGTATGTTTTGCTAGAGAAGGTGTGTGTGCTTGAGTTTGGGATGTAACATGTGTAAAATAGCTCTCAATCTAATTTTGGCACAATCTGGATATGTACAAAATAATGGGGGACAAAGCCCTAAAGATAGGCGCATGTTTTAAATTTTAGTCATAAATGTAAAAAAAAAAATGCTAAAATTAAGTCTTCTGTTACTGTGCATTTTCTGAAGTATATGAATTCTGAAACTCAAATGCCTGTCGTTATTTAGTGATTTCAGTCCTTAGTGATTTGCCGCAAATATCCAGAAAACCACAATTTTTTATAAGGAAGAGACAAAAAAAATGTGGGTTGGTAATCCTGAGCAGTTGAGAGGTATGATGTATAAATACTGGACTGTGTTTGTTCAGTCGTTTGTTTTACTGATCTGTGGAAGAGTGGTGGGTATTTTGAGATTTGTTAGACCCCAGCCCACACGACAAAATGTGCATTTTAAATTGTGTGCTTTTAAGATTCTTAAAGGGCTTATTTATATGTACATTTAAATGTAGTAATAGTTGTTTCATTTTTCAGGACCGTTGTTAATACAGCTGAATTGTGGAATAAAGTTTGATTGTAAGACTTTCTCAATACTTTAAGGTAGTGTGGTGGTTGTACCCCCCCTTGACAATGTAGATTTGGAACTAGCTAGTGTATTGGAGGCATGTTCATAGATTTAGTTTGTCATACTTGAAACCTATTTTGGTTTTAGTAAGGTTCATAGCCTGACCCCATCTTGATAACTGTACTTTTTGTCATACCTACCGTCAAATCATGTTTTCATGTTTTTCAGGAAGGCTAGGCTAGTCCAGCCTGGGGGTGAATTTGAGTCCTCACTTTTAATCTTCTATATCCCACTTGAAGGATAGTGTATCACTACTTAATTTATAGGTTGAAGTACAGTTATCACGTTTTTATCTTCTGGTGGTGGATTTAGGTCACTCGTTCTGGTATTTGTGAAACTTGTTAGAATTCGAGAGTTGCGACAGATCCAGCACAACTAGGGCCATAATGGCACATAATTCAATGGATAGTTCTCCTTTCAGGAATCCGTAATCCCTTTAATAAAGGAACACTGCTTTCTGCATTTTTTTTGATAGCTCTGGGTCTTCAAACCTTGGTCAGAAACTTCTGGTATCTTTTGGATAATTTTGATGTACCTAGTAAGGTATAGCCTAAAGGGAGACACTAAGTAATAACCTGACCTAATCAAGGGAGCAGTGACCCCTTCAGATGTGGTCCATAGCACAGCTTACTGCCAAGGGATTTAGTGGATTTTACTGACTGTAGGTGCCACATAATGATCAAAACACATGGAATTATTTTAAGCTTCCTAACTATCTAATTTTAAAGTGTGTTGTTGTCTGTGCTGTATGCTGAAGGGAGGAGTTTCAGATGTGACAATGTTATCCTCTTTCTCCCCCCTTTAATTTGAGCCTCTTTTGTATTTGAGTAAGCTGGATGCTAGAGGTGGATTTGTCAAGAACTCCATAGGTTCGTAGACTAGTACTAGGCTAACTGCCTTTGTGGGCCATTTTAAGCCTAGCCAATTACCCAATGTAAGAATCAAACCCTGCACCTTGTGTCTAAGGTAAACACCTTAACCATTACACCAACCTCCCACCCTAGTTTTGCAGTCTGCTGCAGGCTTGGTTGATTAGAGATCTTCATTTCTGTTGTGGAAATGAGAACATTTCCATAAAGGGTGGGGTCCCAACACTGAGTACTGGGGGGCACCACTGGTCACTCATGCTGTAACTTTTGTAATACTCTCAAAGAAATTAACTCAAGTTTAACAAGCAGAATCTACCTTTGATAAAGCCAAACCTCTACATGTTTGGTCTAATTAGATTCTTGATGGTCCTAGTTTATCAGCACAGTTGTACGTTCCATGGCTTTGCAGACAAGACTTGTCAGGATGATGGATGTATAATTTCTTGGTCTGTGGTGGGACTACCCTTTTCGAGTGGCATTACTACAGTGTTGACAAACTTCAGGGGCAAAACTTATAGCTTAACTTAGAGTGGAGAATTTGAGGAGTGCTATGCTTTGTACTGTTAGACAACCAAGTATATTGTCAGGCTCCATGGAAGAAATATATTTGTAGTCTTGGCACTTTCCTTTATGATGGGTATTTAAATGATTCTGGGATGTATGGATTCTGGGTACAAGTCTTTGGAGTAGAATTGGCAATGTCTTGAGTTTGAATAGGTGAAGCTATTATGAAAAATCAGAGCAATGATGGGGATTGTTTCCAAATTTCCTAACATAGTTAAAGGATTTATAATTGTCCTTGGCTTCAGAAGCTAACTTGTGTTCATGGGCTGCTTTACTAAATCTAATGGCAGTTTTCAAGTTTTTACTAATTTCTGATACTATCATTAAGAGTTATTGCATCTACTGTACAGTTTAAGGAATTTGTCTTTATTGCTGGTTTGTTTATGTTGGTGGACCCCCAAATGGTGCATTTTAGAATTTTTCAAATTTTATTCTGGTTGGGACTGTCAGCTCAATACAGTTTTCTCTAAATGGGAGTAAGCCTCCTTTTGTGAAGTTATTAGATATGACAATGTTGGATGGTGGTGCCGTAATTGCGTGTTGAAGCCTAGTCATAGAATTTAATGAGGTTGGTATGTGTGAAATCTTGAATTCTGAAATACTTGATGCGGGGACTTTAGATATTTTGAAGGTGGACGTCACTGTTTCATGACCTGATTTAATCTGGGAAGGAGATGCTAAGGGAATAGTGTATGAAGTTGCTATGTTTTGTAAAGTCTAGATTGGATTGAGAGTATTCTGTTTTGGTGTATGCAATTGTTTTGTCCAAGGAGTGCGTTGTATGAAATTTTAGAACTTTTGGGCTTCCTCTCCATTGTCAAGATTATATTTTTGACGAACATTGTATCCTACTGACCTTCAAGAAGTTAAATAGCCAGACTTACTTAGTGCGTTGTATGAAATTTTAGAACTTTTGGGCTTCCTCTCCATTGTCAAGATTATATTTTTGACGAACATTGTATCCTACTGACCTTCAAGAAGTTAATAGCCAGACTTACTTGGTGTTCTTGTGATTTATGTAGTGTACATAAAACAATTTATTTTTTGTAGAAAGTTCACTTGTGTAACTTAAATTCACTTATTGTTACTTTGCACTACTACTATCTATACATTGCCTCTTTCCTGTCTCCCTTCTTCCCCCATTCAATTGTTACTTTTCTGCTACTGACTTGATGATCTTTTAATACTTCTCTTCCACTTCTCATTCCTTTCATCTTATTTTATTTGTATGTATATTTGTAGTTACACCGGATGCCTTTAACAGGCCTCAATTATTTCTGTTGTGTGGTGGCAGTTTTTTGTGCAAGTGTCTTTGATTGTATTTACTGTATGCAGCAATTGACTTTATTTTGTTTACAATTTGCACTTTAATTACACTCTTCTGTTTTGTGGCTTGGATAGTGTTGTGCTAGAAAGGGGTTATTAGACCAGTGCAATTGCATGGTTATTAAATACAAATTTAAATAACTCTATTATTTAAGGGTGGGTTCTTTTGTATTTTTTATTTTTTTTTCATTTGTGTTTTATTTTTAGATTCTGGTTTTGTTTGATGTCCAGTCTCTCATCTCTACACTCCAGGTGTAAATTTTCACACACAACTGAATAAGATATTCCCTTTAATGTTAGGTAGATGTTGCTTCTTGGGAAGATGTAGGAAATTGATTATGACAAGTTTTTCTGAATAGTTCATACTTTTGTAGTCTTGTTACCTGTAATAAGATGTCATTGTACATTTCAGGTTGCTTGTTCAGGAGTGTGCTGAATTTTGATAGTTTGTGCAGTGAGTAGTTGCCCTCCCATTGGATACCCTACAGGACATTGGTGGATACTGTAGTAATAGCCAAAGTTTAAAATTGTCATTGTTTTGTAATTTGTCCTGTTAAGTCATGTGATGCAGCAGTTATTGGCATTGAAAGTGAGGTCATTATTACTTCACCTTGTATGTACTTTCTGCATAACATCTTGGAGAACTTTGGCATCTTTAATGATGGTTTATTTTGTGGTTAGTCTATTTCCCATTTGTATACATGAGAGAAATGGTCCCAGTATAGAACCACGTGAGACACTATTGGCAGCACTTAACCACAAAAGTCCTTCCAACCCAGTCTAGGTTTGTGCCTCCCCCTTTTTTTCTTTTGACATTTAGTGCTTTTAATTTGTTCCTTTCTTGTTGAATAGTATGAAATGTTTTTAGCTAGGTCGAGGCATAACAGCATGGACTTTCAGCCCCTTATGATATACAGCTAGCTGTTGCATCTCTGGGGATTGCCACAGGATTTAGAAGGGAAATAACCCATACTGTTCCATATCTGACAGAAATGGCCCTCTTGTCATTTTTTAATGAGGCTATTAATGACTGTAGTGCATAATTTTCAAGGGATACTGGTCGTGGTAGTAATTTTGCTAGTGGAGTACAGCTCATGTGCTGAATCTGGAAAAGGTCCATGTCTGTCGGTATGCTCTCCTGTTAGTAAATATAAAAGTGGAGTAATGAAATAATAAAACTAGTGTGCTAAAGTGTTGGAAGGTTCACCTTTGGACTTGCTCTGAGTACAATCTAAATGGTTGAGGGCTAGCTTAAAAGCATCTTGAAACTGTCCTCTGTCTGATAACTACAGAGATCACTAAACAGCACAAACCAAAGTATCTTTTAATGTAAAAATTAAAGAAAGTATGTGTGTAATATTTACACACACACACGTCTTCCCTTTTGGGTTAGCTGTTTATAACAGAGTGCATTGCACTTTAGAGAGAGAAGAATATGTTCTGAAGTTCTGGCATCTTTTCCATTTGACCACTTCAGGTTTATAGTAAGTGTTAAATCCTTGATTTGTCAGATTTGGGATGTATGGCTAGGCTTAAGGTCATAGTGGGCATTTGCTTAGTACATGGATGGACCTATTTACACTCTGTTTTATTGTGTAATGCAGATAAAGGCAGTAAGATGCTCTACTTGTTTGCACCGTGTTGCGACAAAGTTGCTGAGAAAATAAAATGTTTATCCACTTCAGACTGAACAGGTTATGCTTTAAATGTAATTTACCAACTTGTACGGTAAACATTTTGTGAGTGAAAAATTGTGTAGATAGAACACTGCTGACAATTGCCAGGAGTGAAGTGTATGTAGGCATCTAACAAGGGTGAGAATGCAGGCAGCCAATGTTGGTCAAGCTGATTGCAATAAGGGAGCAGGTTAACAGTTTAATAGCCAAAACACCTGTATAGTCTGCCTAAATGTTGGTTTGACTGAGGAAGACTAGTTCCTTTGCAGCAGTCTCTGGAAGCTTGATTTGAAACAGTTGGTAGCCAACCATTGCTAGCTTGTAGTATTTGATACAGATTAAACTCCTTTTGGGTTGACAGAAGTAGCTAAGACTTGAGTAGAATTGGAATACCCTAGTGTTTTCTCTTAACTAGAGGAAGCATGGTTACTGCGGTAACTGGTTCACTGGGGATTTCACATTGGCAAGTAAAGGGGTTGTATGATACAGATGGGAAGTCATAATAGTAGATGGTATCCAGTAAAGATTATTTCTTACTAGCACCATATCTGTCTGTTTTTAGTTGTCTGGCACCTGCTTTTGTTGATGTGGAAAAATTCTGAGCAGTACATTCTTGCATTTTCAGATTGTCCTGTACTGTCTTGAATTCTCTTGCAGTATGTTATTTTATACCTGTAGTCTTTCTGTACTGTTGACTTTTTCTGTGTTTGGGGAGTGGCAACACTAGGAAGTGTGTGTGTGTTTGTTTATTTTTATTTTACAATTTAAAAGTTAGGAGCACTGACTAGTCAGATTGCAAGTTACATGTGCATCTGAACTTTTCTATGGCACGGCTGAAATTAGTACAGTATGTCCAGACCTTGCATTCATTTTAGATCTTTCTTGTAACCTTCATAATCCCACCTACAAACATTTCTCTAGCCAGTAATGCTGACCCAGATATCAACTCTGCAGTCAACTTAAACATAAAGCATTTTTGTGCTCCAGGTTAAAATGTTGGGGGAGGGGCTTGATTACCAAGTGGATAGTTGTGCCATTGCTGGCCTGAGTTTGTGAGTGGATTGGGACTGGTAGGTCCAACCAGTCTGGATGGGGTGTCCAATAGATGTCCAGCTTTTATTTTGGGAAGTAGGGCTTGGCGAGGAACCCATGACCTGTGCAGCCTGTAGGGAAGATGAGCATTGCAGGTGATTTTTTTCCAGTTAAAGCAAGTTGGTATCAGTGCCATGAAACCATTGAACTGCTTACACAAGAAGTGATCTTTGGCAGGGCTTGCAAATGCAGACTTCTCCAAGAAAAGCAGCAATTCTTTCTTGCATTTGCAAAGTCAGTGTATGCAGAGTTCACTCTGAGCACACTGCTGGCCTTAAATTAATGGCCTGAACTCAGACCTCTCATGTTTAACGGAAAGCCTTTGCTAATTGAGAAAATAGTTAAGACTTTACAAATACAAGCAAGAGCTAGCTTTTGTCATGCCTTTCATAATTTTCTTTTTAAGCCTATTTGCGTAAAAAAATTTGGCTGCAGGTTAAATAAAGGACTTTATATTGGATATCCAGATACATGAAAATGGGGAGTTTAATTTTACATATACTGTGATCAGTGCACTCTTACATCTCACAGTCCAAGAGCACATTATATTAATTTGCTTTTAATATTTGTTACCTTGTTACAATATCAAACCTATAGCTAGTAAAGTTACTTTATCTTTAGCATGTACAATAGTCCCCGATTGGATATGTTCAGTTCACTTCACATTTACAATACCACTGACTGCACACAAGTTACTGCTTTGCAATATAATGTGCAGTTTATACAGTGACACTTTTCTTACAGATATTAGTAAGATCACAGTTTTGCTTAGTTCAGTCCATTCAGTCCATTCACTGTTCTCTTTGAGCATTTATGTCAGTATGGTATATGCTTTACAGTCCGGCCACCACTTTTAACAGTCAACAGAATTCCAGATTTTATTATAAATACCTCTGAGTACAGTTTACTACTTCCACTAATTTTGATGAAGGTCTCATGTACACAACCTGAAACTTTAACTCCCATTTTGTTAAGGTTGTTTTCAAACATTTTTTCTTTCTGGTTAATTACCTTTTCCTCTATTTTTTTTCTCTGCTGGCGTTTGGGCAGTGTGTAATAGCCAGTAACTGAATTTTCCTGCAGTGAATAGTAGCAACTGGTTTTCTTTCACACTGGGAGAGTCAACCTCTTGATCGGTTTGCAGTCATGTAACTTCTACAAGTTTGATCTTTTACATCTGTCTCCTACCATAAATATTGTAGGGCAGTATTGTAGGCAGTATTTTTGAATTTTGAGTAGTGACTTCTATAGTTGTGGCATCTGCTTTGGAATTTGCTGAGTTTAAGCCACTTACAGTACATGAGTAACCAGTTAGCCAGTAAGACTGGTACTAATGCTGTTTAAGGCTGTCATAACATTTCTTGAGAAACTGGTACAGTTGTATGCTGTTACCAAAGGTAATGCAGTTATGTCCCTTGCATGATGTCCCATAACGAGTTGTGCCTGTGATAAGTGTAAAAAAAATTGAATCTGGTGGCATTCCAGAAGACTGAGTGGGGGGGGGTGAAGAATTAACACCACCCTGTTAATTCATTGAGATGATAGGCAAACTTTTGCAGGATGGCACCCATGTTACCACTATCATGCCTGAAAAGGTCTGGTAGGCTCCTGTTAACTGTGTTTTATATGCTATAGAGAATATGGAAGAATTGAGGTGGAGTAAGTGTTCATCCCTCTCTAGAAAGAGATGGCCTTCCTAAGTTCTTTAACTGTCTCTGTACTGTTGTGACTGAGACTGGAAAGGATCCTGGATCTTGTCCCCCTGGCAAGAATCTGATAGTTCAAACTTTACCTTAAGGAATCTTTTCAGTAAATGGAAGACTTTTAGTTTGGGTTGTTCATCTACACTGTCTTCATTGAGTGTAGCCTCTCTGAATTGGTGACCTAGGTCCCATTTAAATTTGATAGAAAAACTCCATTCAAGAGTGAGACCACTGATCTAGTAGAAGATCAAGCCCAGTAACTCCATATGTGATGGAATCTATGTAGTGGGGTAGGGGTTCTGGCCAAGTTGTACTGTGCATTCGGAAAGAACAAAATTCTAACTTAAGATCACAATCTCCACTAGAGTATGTCTGTAGATATTGAGCCAGGTTGCTGTCTTGATCACCAGGTCAGTGCTGTGGTGCAAGTCCATATGCCAGCAATGTTTTCAGATGTATCTGCTATGAGAGTAAAACACTCTGGTCATAGTTGTAGGAGGACAGGTCCCAGATACTTGTCAATAGTAGTAAAAGTGATCCACAGATTTGTTGTGTAGGGCCATATTTTGATTGGAAGTGTAAATCATGCCCGAAGAAGTTCTGACGCTGTCTTGAGATGAGTATCGACCATCTCTCCTGTAACTTCTGTTCGCCGGAAGGGCTGTTTTTTTTTTTAAATTAATTCCCGGGTCCTATCAGAAAATTTCAGTGTTTTTTTAGGGGGGGGGGTGTGGATTTAATTGCACATTATACAATTCCTCCCCTAAAACGTGCACGCTAATTGGCCAGCCCAACCAGCGTGCCCATTGTAAATCCCTCAATATACTAACGGAAATAGGTCCGGTTGCCCGGACTTTTTCCGTTAGTATAAAACACTGTCTCGCTATGTTAAAAGAGTTTAACATAGCGAGACAGGTTTAAAAAAAGCAACGGAGATCTCCATTGCTTTTTTTAAAGCTGTCTCGCTATGTTAAACTCCTTTAACATAGCGACACAGTAAAAAAAAAAGCAACTGAGATTTTGCGTTCTCCGTTGCTTTTGCCCACAGCTCTGATGTACTGCGTAGGCATGCGCAGTACATCAGAACTGCCACAGAATACCAGACAGCTGCGGAAGGGCAGTAAAGAGGCATTATAAAATGCCATTATTTAAGAAAAGTAATTATATCTTTTCTTAAATGTCATTGTATACTAGCAATAACCCACTTCTGGGTGTGGGTAATGCTGGATTTACCCACGGTTGGCTTTGTTTCGCCCTCGGGACCAAACCACACCCACCATGGGTAAATCCAGCATTACCCACACCCAGGCGTGGGTTATTGCTATATTATTTCAGGTTTTGTGTTTAACTTTAATAGGCCGAACATGCATCTTTCACCTTTGCAGTAGCACTGTCCCACTGGACAAGAGGCCAAGAAAGGAATTTGCTGTGGCATGACTTGTTTAAAGTTTTAACCATGGGGTTCAGTCATGTGGACGTCTAGTAGGTTGAAAGAGAGCGGGCATTTTTCAGAAGCACGTAAGAGGGAAAGTAGTGGTAGAGGGTGATCTCTTTGGCATCCTGATGAACTGGAATCAGCATTTCCTTTTGACCAAGTATAATCTATCAGTAAGTCAGGAGCAGAAACTCTGCAGGAGACATTTGTATAGGTTTGTGGGAGCAGACTTCAGTCAGAAGGATCATTTATCTCCACTGTGTGATTTTGGGGGGAGGTGCTAAATAAATATTGCTGAGGAAGAAGCGAGAGATACTATGCTAATTTTTGTTGACATACCCAAATATTTCATTTTGGGTTTGATTCTGTTGCAGGACTGCAGTGTTTAGTGGGAGAAACTACTGAACTTTGATTTAAGCCGACAAGAGTACCTAGCAGCTAGTACACCATTCAGTAAAGAAAATGGGGGGTCCTAATGTAGTAAAGCTGTGGTTCTTGGACTGTAACCACCAGAGCATTCTGAAATGCACTTGTAACAACAAAACACTTAGTTCTTGAGGTGAATTAATAATAACAGTATTAAGATTGCTGAAAGACCTGTGGTCATCACCAAGACTGGGATGTTAAATACTGTGTCAGAAGGAATGTGAGGATGTTAGGGTGCATAAGTACATCTTTAAGATGGTATTATTTGGTGTGTAAATGTGAGAGGCAAGAATACAAACAAATCAGGGGTTGTGTATTCAAGTTCAAGGTGTGATGTTTATTCATAAATCGTTGCTACTATATGGATTATATCCTGCCTAGGATATAACTAGTAAGTTTTCTAAAGACTTCCACGTTCACCCAGGCAGCTTCTTGCACAAGCTCCACACAGAGGAAATGAGCAACCTGGGTGCCAAAAGCTTCAGTACTTTGTCACCTATAGTGCACTCATATTGCGGTCTTCAGAGGATTGATGGTGTGTTAGCAGTCTTCCATTGCTGGGTAGTTAAGCCCCCTTTCAGAGAACTCCATGTTTTTCTGTGGAAAAATATGCTTATTTCTGTGAATTTTTTTTTTTTTTGGTGAAATATGCATTTTACAGGACTGTCTCAAGACTGGCTGGTCTTGACAGACTTTTTACTTTTACTGCATGTGCTTATTGTAAGCAGTTTTTGTGGAAAAAAATTGTGCTTATTGTGTGTCTTGGGAGTGTTGTATGTTTTTCTTGTGAACATTACTTTTAACAACTTAACTGGCCACCAACTTGCTGTAGTCATGCTAACAGGAATCTGGCTCCTTTTTTGGGGGGGAGCAGAACTAAGTTTCAGAATAACCAGTCCCACCATTCTACCTTTCTCCAGACCCACAAAACAGGAATTTTTAAGGGAGCACTTGCCAAGACATTTGGGTCCGACTGTCTCATCCTTTGGTGGGGTGAGTCTGCTGTGGCCATTACTGGTACCTCAGACTCTTTGCTTTGTATCTCCTCTGGTGTAGCCACTCTAGCCACCTTAGACTGGGGTCCCTTGTGTTCCCTGCAGCTGATCAGGTGTCCTTGGTGGCATGGGAGAGCAATTGTCTGTCTTGGGTGGGGAGTGCATCCCTGCATAGCTGGGCTAAGAGACCTGGTCCTTGAGGGTGAAACTCCAAACGAGTCAGTCTCTTGCCAGGGATGGCCTTTCTCAGATTTTTTTTTCTGTGGGTATGGAAGACTTTGTTGGCTTGGTTCAAGGTTTATTATACAAACCGCTGAAGGGTGATCTAGAATGTTTATTTTTTTTAATTTTTTTTTGGGGGGGGGGTCCTCAGTTTGAGGATTCATGTCTGATCAGGAAAGGCCATCTTCTAGCTATTCGACCCCAGGTACTTCGTTCTGACTCTGAGGAAAGTGTTTCCACCGAGTCTGCTGTGGAGGAACTTTTTTTTTTTTTTTTTTTTTTTTTTTGAAGCTATTTCTACAATGTGCAAGATGTTTCAGTGGAAACAGACAAATTAGCTTCTTTAAAGAAGTAATTTTTCCATAGCTCGTTGCTATTACTCCTATTTTACCAAAGTTGGGAGATGTATCTGTTTGAAATTTTCCTGGTAGTCAATCTGTGCCCCCCCCCCCCCAAAAAAAAAAAGACAGGCCTTACAAAATTGCTTAGTCGTAATGTGTTTTTTCATCCCCTGATACTGCAGCTATGTGTGAAATCCTAATACAACAAAACATTTAGTTAATGCCAATCCATCTCCTGCAGGCAGAGATGGAAAAGTGTTTGTTAGACTTGGGAAGAGAATTGTATTCTGCCAATTCAGCCTTTGACATTTAGCCATATAATTTAATTTAGAATCCTAAAGTATCAGCTGGATTCTTCTGATGTTACAAGGCATGTTGCTCCTTGTTTTTCCTCTTTGGAAAGTGAGCCATCCTTGAGTTTATTTGCTTACAAACTGTTTTTTTGATTACTGCTGCAGTAGCCTAAGATATCTATGCAGGTTATGTTCTGCCAAGGACATAACAGCCGAACAGTTTTCAAAACTTCAAGGTATCTTCACATGCCAAAACTTCTGTAAAATGTATAGTTTTGGCTAGGAATACGTGTCTGTCATCTAAGTTTTGTTCTGTGGAGATACTAGTGTGTTCCCATTTTTGGGGATGGGGTTTACTGTATTTTTGTGGGAGTAAGTTGCTTTTTATAACTTTACTGTTTTAACAGTCTGACTGCTTAGCCTCCCTGGGAATCTGACGCCTTTTACTGCATAGCCATGGCACAGCCTACTGGTTCTTTGGTTGTACCATCTTCCAACCACATTAAGAAAAGTTTAAGCATCCTTTGCCACTGTGGCAAGTTGATATTGTGCCTCAGCAGCAAGTGGGTGATTCTACTGTGAACAAAGCTGGTTCCACGGACCACTCCTCTTTTATGTAGGGCCTCCTCTGGTGCTGGTGTAGTCCTTACAGCCACTGTGGACCAAGTGCCACATGTGCTTTGTGGCTGTTTGTGCGCTCCAGGTCAGGCAAGTGAGAGCCACTCTTGTCTGCCTTAGAAGAAGGGGCAGGGAATGCCTCTCTGCTTAGCTAGACAGTTGTCCCCATTCATATGAAGGTGATTACTGGCAATTCTGTATCTGTTTCAAGTAGTTTTGGTTAAAAAGAAAAGAACCTGTCTGTTCTTGTCTTGGTGGAACTAGACAGGAGTAATTTATTGGGTTTAGTGCAGGGTCTTCACCCTTCTTACATGGCTGGTTCTATTAAAAGAAAAAAATCTTTAGAAAGAATTCCTTTTTCTTTTAATAGAAATCTTCGGAAAAAGAATTCCTAAGAGTTTGAACCTCAAACGGACTGTGAAAGGACAGAATCTGAAGTAGGCAGACTTCATTTGTCTGCAACCTGTGGGTATCGGATCCGACCTCGGATCCGAGCCGGCATTTCAAAAGCTTAGGATCTGAGCTCCTAGCTCCTCCCTCTACCCATAATCCCCTGCCAAGCCCTAACTGACCTCGGATTTCGTTTGCCGCTTTTCAAGTTGCAACTGACTCCTCGAGCTCCTGGTTAAAGATAAGAGTTTTGACTAAAAAATTTTAAAAACTTTCAACTTTTAATATTTAGTTAGTGTATGTGTTAGGCTTTCCTCTCTCTATCTTGTTAAATTTTTTTCACGGGTTTTGGGAAGCGAGTTTTTAGTTCAGCAACCTTCTCTTTGAGAGCGCTGAACTACATGGCACATGTTATCAGGATGCAGCGGGACCTGATTAAAGAGTACGTTGCATCTCCCCCCAGAGTCCATGTCGGGTGAGGACAAACAAGTGTACTCCACCCGTATGGCCACTCTTAGAGCAGTTTCCAATACTTCTATGCGGCTACTTTCTCACGCTACCGAGGGAGCCTCTAGAGCTAGCGGAGCGGGCCTAGTCATGAGGCGTCAGGCCTGGCTCCGCCACTGTGATTTCGCAGAGCCCTTCAAAGCGACCTTCGTGAATGCCCCCTTTGATGGTTCTGCCTTGTTTGGCAAAACTGTTCGCGAAACGTTTGTCAAGAGCGAGAAGGACGGGAAGACGCTGTCTGCCGTCGGAGTCCGCTTCTCAGCTCCCCAGAGGTCCTTCTCGAAGAACCAAAAGGGACAGAAAAAGATGTGGTTCCGGAAGTCGCAGCAGTCCCAACCTGCTCCGGATAACCAGTCCTTCCATGGCAGAGGAGGACAGGGAGGTCGCCGTCCTAGAGGCAGAGGGGCTCCTAGGAACTTTGGGTCCAGAGAACCTTTCTCTGACAGACCCACGCAACAACCCTGAAGGGTTGCCCGGCTGTCTGTCTCTGGAGGCAGTCGGGGGGGGGGTGTTTTTCGAGGCACCTGACTTCTTGGGGAGTCAATCACATCAGACCGTTGGGTGCTTTGTGTGATATCCAGAGGTTATGCCATTCCCCTGAACAAAATCCCCAGATCCCGCAGCCTCCCCGATGTACCACCCGACCAAAGGGAGGCAGCAGCTGTCGAAATCGAGCAGCTGTTAGAAAAAAGAGCCATCCAGCGTGTCCCCTGAGATCAGACCTGGATCAGGGTTTTACTCCAGGTTCTTCTTGGTGCCAAACAAAATGGGGGACTTGAGACCGATCTTAGACCTTTCCCTGCTGAACCTGTCAGTAACCAAGCAAAAGTTCTGGATGGTCACCCTACAATCTATACTCCCCCCTCTTGCAGGAGAATGATTGGATGTGCTCTAGCGATCTCAAGGACGTGTACTACCACATTCGGATGGACAGACGGTCCAGGAGGTTCCTTCCCTTCCGGCTGGGAGCCAGCCACTACCAGTTCAGGGTCCTCCCCTTCGGTCTCACCTCTGCCCCCAGGGTGTTCACCAAGGTACTAGCAGTAGTAGCGGCCCACCTGAGACTCCAGGGATTACAGGTCTTTTCGTACCTGGACGACTGGCTCCTGACGGCATCATCAAGGCATCTACTGTGCTCAGCCAGGGACTATTTCCTTCTTATAGCCCCAAGGCTGGGCATCACCATAAACTGGGAAAAATCTTTACTGCACCCTACACAACTTATAGATTTCATAGGAGGAAGGTTGGACACAAGATCAATGCGGGCCTTCCTCACCCCAGACAGGCTTTCCAGCCTGAGGTGTCATATCACAGCAGTCCTGCAACCGTTTCCGACGGCGGCTTCGGTCCTGAGGGCCCTGGGTTCAATGGCAGCAGCTATTCCACTTCATGCTCGCTTACACATGCGGGTTCTTCAATGGACCCTACAGGTCCAGTGGTCCCCGCTATACTCCTCTCTCAACAGCCAGATAGCGGTCAGCAAGGCATGCAAGGACTCCCTGTTTTGGTGGCTCCAGTCTCCGGAGCCTCTAGCAGGGAGACCCTTTTGTGCAACATTCCCCAGAGCCATGGTGATTACGGACACTTCTCGGGTGGGGGGGGAGCATTCTGCGGGCAAGATTGTCCAAGGCACGTGGAACACCTCAGACCTCGTTGCATATAAATGTCCTGGAGATGAGGGCGGTGCTCCTAGCGTTGCAAGCACTTCACAGCCTTCTTCCTACAGGGACTATTGCGATCCAGACAGACAACATGTCAGTAGTCTGGTACATCAACCAGCAGGGAGGAACCAGGTCCTATCCCCTTTGTCGAGAGGCCATGAGAGTCTGGGAATGGGCAATTTCCACCAAACACTTTCTTGTAGCAACGCACATTCTGGGAAAATCCAACATCCTTGCGGACAAGCTCAGTCTCACCATTCTTTCCCCGCACGAATGGTCTCTCAGTCCTCTGGTAGCGAAGAAGATTTTTGCCGTCTGGGGGCAACCCTGTTGCGATCTTTTTGCTTCTCACTCAAACGCCAAATGCGACAGTTTCTTCGCTCTACTTCCTCCACCTGGGGAATCCCCGAGAGACGCTCTGGTGCATGCTTGGCCTCCCGGTCTCCTTTATGCCTATCCTCCACTACCTCTGATGCAGAGGCTCTTGCAGAAAGCCAACAGTTTGGGGAGCAGAATGATTCTCATTGCCCCGTTCTGGCCTCGTCAGCCTTGGTTCCCTTATGTATGGTCTCACAAAGTGAATCCGCCCTGGATTCTGGATCCGATCCCGGATCTCATCTCCCATCCTCTAGGACTCCCGGTCCCGAATCTACACACCCTGAAATTGGCAGCCTGGCTGCTCCAGTTCCATCCTTGATTAGGACTCCCGGTATCTCGTCGCCTGTCAAGGCCATTTTAGTGGCGGCTCATAAACCTTCCACTAGGAAGGTTTATCGGAGCAAATGGAAAAGGTTTTCTATTTGGGCGGTCCAGAAAAATGTTGATCCTTTTTCGGCACCTATGTCTGCGGTACTGGACTTCTTAACAGACCTCTTTCATCAAGGGGCTAGATGTCCTTCAAGGATGCATCTGCAGTCATAACAAACGGGTTGTCCTGCCTCAGGCAGCCCTTCGGTCGGCCGGATTCCAAAGTCTGGGTCTGGCCTCGGCTGATGTCGCACTTCACCCGACGTCATAGCTGCTGGGGTATAAAGGCATCAGCCAACGCCATTTTCCTCAGTCTTTCTTGCCGCGCGGTGCCCGAAGCAGAAGCTGTTCGCAAGTGCCGGTCGGTCAGATCCAGAGATTTTAGCGTACCGAAGACTTCTAAAAAGCCAAGTACCCCATTGGGGACTCTTTCTTGCCTCAGCCGATGTCAGACAAAGTAAATAATTGTTTAACTTGTGGGAAACAAATACCTCATAAGGATTTCCACTCTTACTGCCTTCCTTGCTTAGGTCCAGACCACGACGTATCAGCTTGTTTAGCCTGTGCTTCCTTCAACCGACCGACTCTTAGACGTCTGTCGGAGTTTGCAGAAGAGTTTTTTGGCTCCACTTTTGCATATAAAATGCCGTCGGAGACTCCGACTACACATTTAGCTAAAAAACGCAAAGAAAAGGACCGACACTCGTGGCCCGCGGTTTTGTCTGAAACCACGGTTAGGCCTACCGCGAGTATCGCTGTTTCGGCTGAAACCGAGACCTCGGTTCTCCCTTCGGCCGAAAGCATGCCTCCGATAACCGAGGCCACACAGGCCATGGCTGAGTCGGCTACAGAAATTCCTGCTGAAGTAGCAGGCACACAAGAGTTGTCTGACACTATTCCGTTGGACATCTCTACTCCTGCACGTGGGGCAGCTAGACCCCCTGCTTTCTATGTCTATATCAAGGCCTTTTCCAGGGCTAAAGCAGCCAAACTTTCCAAGGCCTTACCTTCAAAAGCTCCCTCTCACCGGCCTACCTCAAGTTCCCAGATTCTCAGCCTTGCTGAGGACCTTATTTCTCTGATCAGGGGAACCCATCCTCATCCAGACAGGGCCTCGCAACCCCCTCCTGAAAAGAGGCCTAGGACTGAACCCCCTGAACCTCTGTCCTCTGACTACTCCTTGGATGGTTCAGATGTATCGGACCATCAGGAAGGCCCGTACTCGCCTTATGAGGATTCTGATGCAGAAGACTCCATTCCTTCTGCCTCACCTCCAGAAGAATTTTCTTTTGGGGAAACCCTACACTCAATGAGGGAACACTTCCAATGGCAGGGTCAGGATTTTTCTGATTCTAGGAAAAGACTAAGGACTTTTTTACACTTACCACAGTATAGGCCTTTAGCCATTCCACCTGTACTATCAGTTGTTGATGATGCATACAATGATGCCAGTACTGCCCCTGATTCTCTTCCCCCGGCCCCTGCAAAGCCTGACAGATACTACAGGGTCCCGGATTCTCACTACCACTTGTATAAGGCTCATGCTGCAGACCCAGAAACCATTTCTCAGGGCCCTAAAGGTGTTGCAGCTGCCTCTGCCAAAAACCCACTACCATCTGAAAGAGAATCTAGAGCATTAGAGAGATGGAGTAAAAAGGTTTATACATCTTCTACTCTTTACTGGAGCAGTGATTCGAAGGCATGCCTGGTTAAAAGAACAATCCTTACCAGACCATGTTAAGTCTAAACTCCTGGATGCCCCTATGGAGAAACAAAGTTTGTTTGGCTCCCCTGCACAGGAAGTTCTAAAGAAAGTGGAAGAAAAAGCAAAATCTGTCCAAACAGTCAAGGATTTTTTGCAGGTCCAACCTCCGAGGTTTAGCAGAAATTGGCCTTCAAAGAATTGGTCCTTTCCAGACACCTCCAGAGCACAGAGAGGCAGAAATAGACGCCCAAGAGGCAGAGGTCAATCTAGGGGTGCTTACAGGGGTCGTCGGTGGCAACCTGCCAACCAAAGAAGTGCTGCCACAGCTGCGACTGCAACCACTTCTACAGGACAGACACAATGACTTGGCTCTGATTCCGCCTACCAGGGAACAACTGGAAGCACCCTTGGGCGGAAAGCTAGCCTTATTCTCAAGAAATTGGCATTGTATTACAGGAGACAAATGGACTTTACAAACAATAGACAAGGGCTACAGGTTTCACTTCCACACTCTACCAAAAAAGAGAGGAATGCCAAACCTTCCACCAAGCCAGAAATCGGAGGCTCTAAAACAAATCATCAGTTTACTAAGGATGAGAGCAATAGAAAAGGTACCATCTATGGAACAAGGCCAAGGATTTTACTCCAGACTATTCCTTGTACCAAGAAAAGAAAATCAATGGAGGCCTATTCTCGATTTGTCCGCACTGAACACATACCTCATTGTTTCAAAATGCTGACCCTACAGCAACTTCTTCCCATGTTGGGCAAGGAGTCTTGGCTGGTGACTCTAGATCTCAAGGAGGCATACCTGCACGTCCCTATACGACCAGATTGCAGAAGACACCTCAGATTTCTTGCAGGATCAGAGCATTATCAATTCTCAGCATTGCCCTTTGGCTTATCTACTGCACCCAGAGTATTCACGAAATGCCTGGCATCAGTAATTGCTCATTGCAGGCTTCAGGGAATTCAAATCTACCCATACCTGGACGACTGCCTAATACAAGTGGACAACAAGACAAAATTAATAAAGGATTTGGCCAATGTCATGCAACTGCTGCAAGCATTGGGATACACAGTCAACATACAAAAATCAAGACTAGTGCCATCCCAAAAGATAACATTTTTGGGTGCAGAACTGGACACTAACTCAGATGGCTTTTCTCACAGAGGAAAAACAAAAGCAACTACCACTTAATTTCATGGCATTAACAAGACAAACTCAGCTTACTGCAAGGAAAGTCCTGCAGGCCCTGGGTTACATGGCATCCTGAATAATATTGATCCCACATGCCAGGCTGCATATGAGAAAGTTACACTGGTACCTAAGGAATGTATGGTCTCAACAGACACAGTCTAGAAGCCCAGATACCAATCATTCCATTTCTGAAAAAAGAATTCCTGTGGTGGGCTCAGGCCTGTCAGATAAACAGAGGATTGCCTTTCCACAAACCACATCCAAGGCAGCAGACCATCACCACGGATGCCTCAGACCTAGGCTGGGGGGCACACATGGAAGACAAGTGTATCCAAGGCCTATGGTCACAAGACCAGCTGAATCTACACATAAATCTAAAGGAGATGCTGGCAGTGAAACATGCAATCGAGGCATTCAGACCATTCATCCAGCAAGGACACCTGCTGATAAGGACGGACAATACCACAGTCATGTGGTACATCAACAAACAGGGAGGCACACATTCATACCCTCTATGCCGGACGGCAATGGACCTGTGGAACCTAGGCCTGAATCTCAACATTTAACTGCAGGCCAGATTCGTACCAGGAAAAGAGAATTCACTAGCAGACAGCTTAAGCAGGACTACCACGGATACTCACGAATGGATGCTGCATCCAGATATTTTCAAAACCATAACAAAGAAATGGGGAATGCCAGAGATAGACCTGTTTGCCTCCCCACACAACTACCAACTGAAGAAATTCTGCTCAAGAGTATACCACCCACTTGCCTGGAGGGTGGACTCCCTTTCTTTCAGCTGGAAGGACCTGACAGTATATGCCTTTCCACCTCTTCCTTTGATGTACAAAGTTCTACTGAAGATCAGAGAGGAACAGCCAAAGGTAATTCTGATAGCTCCAGACTGGCCAAGGCAACATTGGTACCTGCTACTGAGAAGCATGTCTCGGACACATTCATGGCATCTACCTCTATGTCCTTTTACTTCTAACGCAGAACAATTACAAGACCCTGCATCCAAACTTAAAAACACTGCAGCTAACTGCTTGGAAAATTGCATAAAACAAAACCAACTTGATTTATCTCTGAGGGTTAAGGACATTATCCTGGAGGCTCGCAGACCCTCCACAAGGAAAACGTATTCAGCCAAATGGAAAAGATTCCTCATTTGGAGTGCAGGAAAGGGAGAAAATGTCACACTAGCAAACCTAGCACACATCCTGGAATACTTAGCAGAACTGTTCCACAATGGCCTGTCCTATTCTTCCATTAAGATACATGCATCAGCAATTTCAGCAGAGTACAACATGGATCCTCCTCGGACAATTTTTGAGAGGGATCAAAAATGTAAAGCCTCCAAGGAAGCCACCTTTGCCTGCATGGGATCTCAATTTTGTGCTAAAAAAATTCCCCTTTTGAACCAGCAGCAACAGCAGACTTACAGTTCTTATCTTGGAAAACTGCCTTCCTGCTAGCAATCACTTCAGCAAGAAGGGTTTCTGAGTTACAGGCATTAATGGCAGTGCAGCCTTTCCTCATCTTCCATCAGGATAGAGTGTCTCTGAGAACCAATCCTACTTTTATGCCAAAGGTGGTATCCAGGGTATCCTTGAACCAAGCCATACATTTACCTACATTCTTCCCCAACCCACAGAACAGGGGGGAAAAACTACTACACACCTTGGATGTACACAGACAACTGCTACTATCTGGACAGAACCAAGGCCAGCAGAAAAACTGACCAGCTTCTGGTAGCATATGCAACAGGAGTGCAAGGAAAAGCAATTTCAAAACAGACAATCTCAAAATGGATAGGAAATTGCATTCGATTCTGCTACTCATTTCATGGAAAGACAACTCCTAAAAATATCAGGCCTCACTCCACAAGAGCTACAGCCACCACTACAGCTTTCCTACGAGGAGTGGCTACCAAAGACATTTTAGAAGCTGCTACTTGGAGCTCCGTGCATACATTTGCCAAGCATTATAATCTTCCTTTATACTCCAGATCCCGAGCAGGTTTTGCAACTGCTGTTTTACAAGGGATCTTAACTACACCATTATCTTAGTGTCTCCTCCCCCAGTTTGGCTATGGTATTCTACCCATTTGTTATGACTGCAGATGCATCCTTGAAGGACATAGTACAGTTTTGTACCTACCATAAATGTAGATGTCCGATAGGTATGCATCTGCAGTCAGGATTACCCACCCTCCTTCCCCTCTGTGGTACTCCTAGGGTACTTACCCCTCTTTTAGCTAGCTGGGGGAATCTATTATGGTGTATTTGTTTGTATGTATATATGTATATATATTTAGCTTTCTACTGTTTGGAATTATTTGCATTTATCCAAATTTAGCCTTCCTAGAAGGCACCTGGCATCTGGGGCAAGAAACGCAGAGGAAAATGGCGTCGGCTGATGCCTTTATACCCCAGCAGCTATGACGTCGGGTGAAGTGCGACATCAGCCGAGGCCAGACCCAGACTTTGGAATCCGGCCGACCGAAGGGCTGCCTGAGGCAGGACAACCCATTTGTTATGACTGCAGATGCATACCTATCGGACATCTACATTTATGGTAGGTACAAAACTGTACTTTCTTCCACGGTAAAGGTACAAATGGCAGCGATTTCCCATTATCATATGGGTCATGAGTCAGCTCCCCTCATGACTGCGAAACTTTGCAAGACCTTTCTTAAAGGAGTTTTTCTGTTGAGGCCACCGGTCAAAGAAGCTGTACCACCTTGGGACCTATCCTTAGTTCTACAGGCCCTTACTGCTGCCCCCTTTGAGCCTGCAGCTTCTGCAGATCTAAAGTACCTTTCCTGGAAGACTGCTTTCTTGGTAGCCATCACATCAGCCAGAAGAGTATCGGAACTTCAGGCTCTATGCGTCAAACCGCCTTACCTCTCCTTTTTTCCTGATGGGGTGTGCCTCAGGACCAATCCATCTTTTCTTCCAAAAGTTTCTTCGGAATCTAATATTAATCAATCAATCAACTTACCTGTGTTTTTCCCCAACTATAAAAACAAAGGAGAATATAAGCTGCATTCTTCAGATGTTCATAGACAATTGCGCTTTTACATTCACAGAACGGCTGGTCATAGCCTAGTATGAACCTATGATTGTCTATCTGCCCAAGGGCATTTATAAGCCTAGCCCATAGTTATGAGGCTTTCGCCACCCCTTTAGTTTGAATAAAAACTATGCCTATCATTTTGCTGTGCCTCTGTCAAGCAGTGACACTGAAGTAATCCCTGGGGTATATCTGCAATCTCCCATCCATTGGTCAAGATTCCTCTTGAACAAGACCAGAGAGGTGCTCTGCCTCACATGTACCGGGATTTTGTTCCACAGCATAGGGAGTCTGTGGGTGATGAATCTGTCCCTCCAGCACGTTCTATTTATAACCGTGTCAAGGTTTAAGTCTCCCGCCCTTGTGGTTCTGAGGGATCTAGATTTTTGAGGTGAAGCATATTCATCAAATCTGGGTTTGACATGGCCTTATATGTCAGGCACAGGTCACCTCTGAGCAAGCGGTATGAGACTGAATAGAGCTGGAGTTCTTTCAGTCGGGCAGCATAAGACATATTTTTGAGACCCTTTATCCTTTTGGTGAGGAACTTTTGGGGCCTTTCAAGCTGCAGCAGGTGTCTGGTCAGATACATTCGAACGGGCATTGTACTCAATCATAGGTCTAATAAGTGATGAGTACAGGGACGATGACCTCCCTTGATCTAGATGTGAATCCCTTCATGATCAGGTGGGTGATATAGAAGGTTTTCCTAACTACTTTAGCAACATGAGTGTCAAACGAAAGGCTACTGTCAACCTGGGTCCCCAGATCTCTGATGACTTTTTCTGTGCTCAGTGGATTGCCACCTATATGGTAGCTAGGGGTAACCTTGTTTTTCCCCGAAGGGTATGACTATGCATTTTTTGGCGTTTAACTTCAGGCCATGGCTCTGGCACCAGTTATCCGTTTCTGTGAGGCCCTTCTGGAGGATATCTGTGTCAGATGTGTTTTCGACTATGGCGCCAAGTTTGCAGTCATCTGCAAACTTTGTCATCCGTAACCCTCCTATGTTTGCTTGTACTTCAGAAAAGTAGATGCCGAACAAGAGTGGACCCAGGACTGAGCCCTGTGGGACACCACTTGTGACAGGCTTTGAGTCTGACATGGCTCCAGCAACTCTGACCCTGTGGGTTCTGTCACTTAGCCAGTTTGCAACCCATCTTGTGATGTATGGGTTTACATTCAAGCTGATGAGTTTTTCGATGATACCTGAGTGGGGTATTGTCTAAGGCCTTTGCCAGGTCGAGGTAGGCTGTATGGACTGCCTTTCCCTCATCAATGGCCTTGGTGACTTGTCTCGAAAAAGTCAACCAAGTTTAAGAGGCAGGATCTGCCTTTGACAAAGCCAAACTGAGTTGGATCCAAAGTCTGCAAGTTCCCTATGTCTTTATTTATGAGTTCCATTATGATCCTCTCCATGGCTTTGCAGATGAGGCTTGTCAAGCTAATGGGGCGGTAATTTCCAGGGTCTGTGGAGGCACCGCCCTTATGAAGTAGGACCACAGTCGCCGTGCGCCACTCCTTGGGTACGTATCCAGAGGTGAGGCTAAGATTAAACAGCTGTCCTAACTGTGGGTTTAATTCGTCGTTGAGTTCATGAAGCACACAGCCGGGGACACCATCCGGTCCCATGGATGCTGTGTTTTTTGCCTTAGTGAGGGCAGTTCTCACCTGGGCGTTGGAGATGTTTGGGGGGCTACAATCCTCTGGAATAGATATCTCTCCTTTTGGGGGGGAGAAGTTTGCACTGAACCTGTCAGTCAGTATGTTGGCAATGTGTGTAGGTTCAGTAATTTTCACATCATTTTGAACTAATTCTGAGCATATCTGGGAGTTTCCTCCTAGGTTTCTAACATAGCTAAAGAAGGCCTTATGATTCTCTTTAGAGTCCTTGGCGATTTTTCTCTCAAAATTTGCCTTGGATGATTTTATGAGAGCTCTTAGTTTTTTACTTATAATGATCAAAGGTGTCTTACCTTTCAAGGATTTTGCTCTATCTTGTAGTAGCTTCCTCCGCTTGTTTATGGCTGGGGTCCACCAGACTGGACGCTTGCCTTTGGTACAGAGAGTCTTAGTTTTGTTTGGGATTGCCTGATCCATGCAGTCCTGTAGGTGCTGGTAGAAGGCATTTGTAAGTGATTCAGCGGTTTGAGTAATGTTTACCACTGGCTCAGGGGCTTAAAGGAGACCACACTAGTTTTTAGAAGTGTGAAATCGGCTTTTGAGAAGTTTTTCACTGTGGTTTTTTTTGTTTCAGGTGGGGGCGGGATGAGGACCTCCAGCGAGATTAGTTTATGATCTGATCTCACCAGTGAGGGGTATACTTCCGGTGTTGAACATTTTGATCCCATGCTCGTGATGATGAGATCAAGTATGTTTTCTCCTCTTGTGGGGATGGTGACTAGTTGTTCCATGGCATTTGAGTTTATGAACTCCAGGAATCTTTGGGTTAGAGTGTTCGGGCTTGAGTAGTGTTCCCAGTCTATATTAGGGTAGTTGAAGTCACCTAGTATGATGGTGTTTGGAGATACATTTATCCCCTCCAATGTTTTCAGGAAGGCCATGTGAGGTTCCTGAGTTTGAGAGGGTGGCCTGTAACGTGCTACAAATTGCAGAGCAGTCTTGCCTATGGTTAATTGCACCTGGATGGTCTCCGATGCATCGTGCGTTGCCACCAACCTTGAGGTGTGGGTGTCCTTTATGAATATGGACACCCCCTTTCTTGGTGTTGTCCGGATTTTGGGGCGGAGCATGATAAGAGGTGAAACCTGTTAGTGCTGGGGTGCTCTCAGGAGCCTTGAACCAGGTTTCTGTCACAGCACAGACATCTATGTTCTCCATATTGAGAAGGGCCTCTAGTGCGTGCATCTTGAGATTGAGACTTCTGGCATTGAGCAGCATTACCCTTAGTTTTTCCTTTTGGTGTTCTAGGGTGGTAGGTTTATAATTTGAGCCTTGCCTAAAAAGGCACTATGGGGTGGCAAGAGCCTTTGCCAATATCCGGAAGCCCAGGGTGACAGGTGCAAGCCGTCCCTTGAAGCAGCGTGGCTTGTCCAGCATGTCATCCCAGGCAGACAGACATTGGATCCCCTTTGAATGACACCAGAATTTAAGCCAATTATTAAAGCTGATCATCTTATCACTGTATTGTGGCATCATTCTAGGTGAAGGTAGGATACTGCTCAAGGTCAGGGTCATACCTGCCTGGGCTACATAATCAGAGAGTTCCTCGATGTCCCTTTTCATGTAGTCCAAGGAGGTACGTCTCAGGTCGTTGACACCAGCGTGGACAATGACTGAGTCGTACTTGTACCTGCTGTTGAGAGACCTGAGTGCTTGCGTTATGTGGCGGATTCTAGCGCCCGACAGGCAGCTTACTGTGACCTTCTCTTTACTCAGTCTGGTGAGCGGGACGTCAGTGTGTCTGACTATGGAATCACCAATGACAAGTGTGTCTGGCATTTTGTTTGGCCTTAAGGGCTGTGACTGTTTGACACTCTCACTGTGTGGTCTGTGTGTTGCATGTGTTGGGTCGTGAGGTGGTAGTTGTTTGGGTGTCTGCTTTGGTGGCCTCTGCTGTTTTGGTAAATTTTTGATCAGAGCCTCCGAGTATGTCTTTGTGTGAGTATGTGTATGATTTGAAGTTGTGATGGTACCATGTGTGACTGGGTATGTATTGTGTGTGGTTACCTTCTCCTCCTGTCTGGTCTTGCCAGTCCTTTTGAGAGAGCTCAGCTTCCAGTTTGGCCGCATAGTTGCATCTCTCGCATGTATTTGTGTTTTGTGGGAGAAGGAGAGGATTGTCTGTGTACATGAGGCAGTTGTAACATTGCCTCAATATTCCCAGGTTCACCAGTTGAGCTGGAGAGGACACTAGCAACTGATCCCTCGACATACTAGAAGTAGTAGATAAAGAGACTTTCAAAGGACTCCGGGGGAAGTGGGTTTTAGGCTGGTGGGGTACTATCTATAATAAGAGTGCTTTATCAAGGTGCAAGTACTGTAGGAGTAAGTGCTAGGCTTTACAGATAGAGAATAGTCTACTTGGGAATCAAGTAGAGATGAACTTTTCAGTTATAGGATATGCTGGTTAGATCAGCAGTACAGCTCGAGGAAGGTAGTTTTAAGGGAAAATTGGAAGAGTGGAATTTAGATGGCCCAAATAGTTTAACCTTGTTTAACCACCGCTGCTCTTGTGTGCAACAGTGGTTACTCAGCTAAATCGCTACAGCGCTTTTAAGCGTGTTTTATAACAGGGGCTGAAGGGAGCTAGGAATTGGCCCAAAGCGACCAATGGACTACTAGTTTCTGGCTGAAACTTCACCAAATCAGACAAAAGGCAGCTCAGTGCTTCCCACTCCCACTGGTAAGCAAGGAAACTTCCCTCCTTCGTAATAAGGCAATGGATCAGTAACAGGACCTAACAACAAAGCCCAGGGATCAGCAACTCTGAAACTGGACTACTCTAGTTCAGTAAGGCGGAAAACAAGAGATTTTTTGTTTTATTACAGAGACAAGGAAAAAAACAGACAGTAAATGCTATAAATGCTGTAAATCGGCTAGCGCACTTTAGTGTGTAGCCTACAGAAACAATTTGCAGCAATTAGTAACTTAAAGTGCAATAAACAGTGTAAAATGCAGAAATCACTTAAAGTAGCAATAAAACAGGCGAAATGCAGTCGCTAGCTTAATAACAGTGGGAAAGCCACAAAAAATACTTATATCTGGTAGAAAGTCACTCTCTTAGCTCTCTGCTGCTTGGATCACTCTGCAGGCCACCACGAGGATCTGTGCTGAGTTGGTACAAGCTGGAAAACGCGCGTTTAGCGTGTTTTATAGCAGGGGGCTGAAAGGAGCTAGGAATTGGCCCAAAACGACCAATGGACTACTAGTTTCTGGCTGAAACTTCACCAAATCGGACAAAAAGGCCGCTCAGTGCTTCCCACTCCCACTGGTAAGCAAAGAAACTTCCCTCCTTCCTAATAAGGCAATGGATCAGTAACAGGAACTAAAAACAAAGCCCAGGGATCAGCAACTCTGAAACTGGACTACTCTAGTTCAGTAAGGCAGGAAAACAGAGATTTTTTTTTGTTTTATTACAGAGACAAGGAAAAAAACAGACAGTAAATGCTATAAAAACAATTCACATGCGGTGCAAGCTGGCACACTTGAGTATGTAGCAATATTAGTCCACACACAGTATGAAAAAAATGTAATTAAATTAAAAAGGACTAAAAGCAAGTGCAGAAAGGGTTTATTAGAGAATGCGGTAAAGAGAAGGGACTGGGGGAGTGTCCTAGATCAAATCTACAGTGGGGCGGGCACTGCAAAAGCCACCAAATTTAAACTATATCCAAGAACAGGGAGGGGGGGTGGGGAAGACAGTTTCAACAGAGCTAGATCTGAGAAATCAGTCCAAGTTATAACAACAACAATAAAATGAAGGAAATATACTTAAATCAGCTTATGTCCAGTTGATGTATGCAGACAAATCTCAGTAGCAAGCAACTCTACTTAAAATGATCAGATCAACTGTTAGTCTCCTTTGCTAAATTTGCTATGGGCAAAGCAGTTTCCAAAGTCACACTGTCGAGATGGATTGCTAATTGTATTCTGCAGGCTTATGACACTTCAGGTAGTCCTGCTCCTCAGAGGGTTACTGCTCACTCTACTAGAGCAGTTTCCACGTCAGCCGCGTTTAAGTCCCGAGTGCCATTGGATGATATCTGCGCGGCAGCCACTTGGGCCTCGTCTCATACCTTCATTTCTCATTATAAGGTGGATGTTGTTTCCAGGGGAAGAGCATCCTTTGGCTCAGCGGTGCTCCGGAACATCCTTCCATGACTGCCGCCCAAGATTTAGGTAGCTGGGGACTCTGTCCCACAGGTTGCAGACAAATGAAGTCTGCCTACTTCAGATTTAGAAGTTATGTACTCACCATAACGTTCCATCTGAGTGGGTGACTTCATTTGGATGCAACCATCCCCCCCTCCATCCCCCTGACCTTTTATACAATAAGAGTTTATTCATCTATTTAGATACTTTTTATTCTAGTATTATATAGGCAAACTCAATCTGAGGTCAGTTAGGGCTTGGCAGGGGATTATGGGTAGGGGGAGGAGCTAGGAGCTCGGATCCTAAACTTTTGAAATGCCGGCTCTGATCCGAGGTCGGATCCGATACCCACAGGTTGTATCCAAATGAAGTCACCTATTCGGATGGAACGTTATGGTGAGTACATAACTTCTAATTATCTAATATTGCCACAGATTCTGAAGTGTGTGATCTTGGGTAGTTTCTGTGAAGGATTATTTTCTCTTATACTATTTATTTCTAGGGCAAGAACAAATAGATTTCACGTGGGTGGTTATTTTTTCTTTAGTCCCTCAGAAAATATTGATTTGTTATAACCTGGAATTTCGAATCTGTGCCTATTCCTCAGGTCTATATTATATACTTGAAGGTACAGAATGTAGACAACCTTTTCATAGACGCGTGTCGAACGTCCACTTCAGTGAACTGCCACATCGATTTTCTTTCCAAGGAAAAGAAATTGGAAGATCAACTACAAGCAATATAACAAACGTTGAAATGCGAGCTTCACCCCCCCCCCCCCCCAACTAAATATACTAACTCAGATCCAACTACAGTGGGGAAAAGGGCAGATTTAAAGTAATGGCCATCCGTTTTCTTGAGGGTAATCCATCAAGGCTACAGATAGCAGAGAGATATGGAAATCAAGAAAAGATACAAATGGAAATGTTTATGGAAGAATTTAAATATGCCAAGGTTAGAAGTAGACGAGGCTCAATTACTAACAATTAGGATAGTAGGAGATGAGAGAAATTGTGAGGCATAACCAGTCTACAAGAAAATCTTCTGGCATAGATGGTATTCCCGTAGAAGTTTGTAAGCTAGGAGGGGAAAAAATAACATACTGCTCAAAAAACCTTCCAGATCTTTGAAAAGTACCAACTAAACCATGATTATAAAGTGTTCATGTCTGTAATGGATAAAAGAATGGCAAATGTAATGCCGACATTGATAGATATGGATCTGTGTGGTTTTGTGGAGGGGAGGCAAACATTTGATAACGTACTATGAGCAAGAAATCTGGACAAAGCCAAAAATATTGTGGGGCCCTTGCCCCCCCCCCTATTACGAGCACTTTCCAAGTTTGTAAGAGCAATATTTAAGAAGTTGATAAAATAAGTTTTTTGCATTGGCATGAATTTTCTGAAGGGCATGAAGTCAGAATCAAATGTCTGCCATCATATTCTGATTTCAGTACTCTATTTGCCAGAAAACCACAAGTTTTGAGAAACAGACCAAAAATATGAGACAGAATTCTGGACATACTATGAAAATCTGGACAGTTGAGAGGTATGTGACAACATTTACAGAACATTGATGATCCAGAGGGAAGCAGAATGTAAGAAAATACCATTGTTGGTGGGTCTTGATGCAGTGAAAGCATTTGACAGAGTAAGCTGGGACTTTGAGTAGGGCGATGAAAGCATTGTAAGGTTGATTTTTTAGGAGGATGTACAAGGGATCAGAGGTGAAAATTGGTGTGGGGGGTCCTCTACATTCTGCTTGAACAGAGGAACCAGGCAGAGTTCTTTTTCCCCTTTATTTGCATTATATTTAGAATCCTTGACAAAATAAAGGACTCAAATTTAAGGATATCATTGGTATGGCAGTTTAAAAACTGGCCCTATTTGCAGATAATAGTTTATACCTAACAAAGCCAGAAAGACATTAGTGTTAAGGTATATTTGAGACGGTTTCAGGTCTTTTTCGGGATACAAATTTAATGAAGCTAAAACAAAAGCAGTAGCGGTAAATTATGTATGTTGACAGAACGCACATATGAATTGTTTCAGCAATAACCATATTTATGGGGACATGATAAAGTGAAGTGTTTGAGTATGGATTACACATGATTCTGGTGTGGCAGTGAAGGGTATGTGGGGAGACTAAACAAGATAATACAAAAACTGAGAAAATGGAAGTTTTGTTATATGGGTAGTAAGATACAAGCAGTTAAAATGTTTAGCCCCCTTAGTCTTGTGCACAGGTCAGGCATGTTTCCACAACCAGAAGAGAAGTTGTGGATAGCAATTGATAGAGATGAAGGACTTTATCTGGGAGGGCAAGACGGTAAGAATAAAGTGGGTAGGATGATTCTTCCTGTACTACAGGTTAGATTGGGATTACCTGATTTTGAAGAGGCTGTTCAGAGCTACACTGTTGAGGCTCCTATACAAAGCACAAGCAGAAAATTATAATTCAACGTAGAAAGGGGGGTGATGAAACTGGGAGGAAGCTAAAAAAAAAAACAATGACATTGGCATTTTGGATGAAGGCCTTTAATATTGTTGTATCTAAAGTAGCAGAAAGTGGAATTTATTGGAGAAAACTGGCAAAGGAACCATGGTACAATAACTTCGAAACGGCACAAAAAACTTAGAAAAAACAAAAATGACAAGCGACTACCCTCCACACTGGATTTATTGCACAGGACCGGTGCAAGGTAAAAAACCAGCTTTACAGACACAAGATAAAAGGTAAAAAACAACTTTTAAGCGCTTTTCGTTTGAGATTCCAAACTTCTTCAGAAAGTAATACATCCAAACAGACTCCCATATTTAAACACAAAAGTGCGGGAAATTAAATTGATTGATTAATTAAATTTTTAAAGCTATAGTACTTCAAACATTTAAAAAATGTTTTAAAAATATATATGTATATATGTATAAACTCCTAATTCTTTATAAAGCACTACATAAACATAAATCAATATTCAAAAATACAACTTAATACATGAAAGATAACATCTGAAAACAGTTTGAACTTGAGTATATGTAAATTTACAACTAAACCAAGTGAACATACATATGAATATAGCTCTAAACCCACTAGGCCTTATCTTTTCAAACTTCTAAGTTTCAATAAACAGAAATAGAACAAGCCTCATTTAGACCAGGGTGGTTAAAGGCGTTAAGCCTAATCTGCCACAAGAGCTCTAATTCCTCCAATTTAAATGAAGCAGGACCACCCCTAGTATCCTGGACAAACTGATCTATAACTAAAAATTCAAACGTGTGTGGGATAATGCTGGATATGCTTAGCTAGGGCATTGGTGTCTTTGTTATGTGAAATGGCATACTGATGTTCGTATACCCTTTCTTTCAAGCATCGCTCAGTTTTGCCCACATAAAATGAGGGACAAAATGAGCAGTGAGCCAAATAAACAACAAATTTGCTGTTACAATTAAATTTATTAAATACAAAAAACCGGGCTGGCAATGGGCTCCCCATGTGGAGCTAGTGTGGCCAACCTGGTAATGGCTCAATGGGAGACTATGTTTGTGTTTGATTCAAAGGCTAACACGTACCAAGATGAAATGATTTATTATACCAGGTTCTTGGATGATGTGTTTATTTTGAGAGGAGACGAGTTATTGGCATCCAACTTGGTTGATAAGTTTAATTCATCTACCACCTTTTTGAAATTTACTCATACTTTTCATGTGAACAACATTGCTTACCTTGATATTTCACTTAGTAAAAATTTGGAGTTAGGTTGCTTCACTTCTCAGATACATCGCAAGACTACCTACTCCAATTCTTTTTTACATTTCTCAAGCTGTCACCCCTTCCACCAAAAAAGAGCGGTGGTAAAGGGTCAGTTGCTGAGGGCCGCACGAATATGTTCTTTGCAGTTAGACTTTGTCAACGAATGCAATCTGTTGAAGGGTATGTTCATGCACCGTGACTATCCTGAAAGTCTAATTGATGAATTGATCAAAGAAGTGGAATTTAAACGAGGTACTGATCGGCTTAGACCGATTTTAGCCGTTAAGAAACTTCCACCTACTGTACATACTGTAGAGGCACAAGCGATTATTGAGGAGGTAGGTTTGTGCACCAATGAAGAGGATAATGTCCAATTCACTTTTATTACATCATTTAATGTACTAACTAAACCTATAATTAGTATTATTAATAAGAATTGGAATTTATTTAGATGCAATAATAGTTTTCATTCCTTTTTTGGACCAAAACCAAGGGTTGTCTTTACGAAGGGAAGAAATATTAAAAACCTGCTTGAGGCTTCTAAAAAGCCATTTTATAGGATAATTGGTATGTATAAATGTGAAGCATGTAAATTTTGTAAATACATGCATTGCACTAATCAATTTTCCATTGGTGGCAAAACCTTTAAATTGAAAGGTAAATTTAATTGTAACAGCAAATTTGTTGTTTATTTGGCTCACTGCTCATTTTGTCCCTCATTTTATGTGGGCAAAACTGAGCGATGCTTGAAAGAAAGGGTATACGAACATCAGTATGCCATTTCACATAACAAAGACACCAATGCCCTAGCTAAGCATATCCAGCATTATCCCACACACAAGTTTGAATTTTTAGTTATAGATCAGTTTGTCCAGGATACTAGGGGTGGTCCTGCTTCATTTAAATTGGAGGAATTAGAGCTCTTGTGGCAGATTAGGCTTAACGCCTTTAACCACCCTGGTCTAAATGAGGCTTGTTCTATTTCCTGTTTATTGAAACTTAGAAGTTTGAAAAGATAAGGCCTAGTGGGTTTAGAGCTATATTCATATGTATGTTCACTTGGTTTAGTTGTAAATTTACATATACTCAAGTACAAACTGTTTTCAGATGTTATCTTTCATGTATTAAGTTGTATTTTTGAATCTTGATTTATGTTTATGTAGTGCTTTATAAAGAATTAGGAGTTTATACATATATATATATTTTTAAAACATTTTTTAAATGTTTGAAGTACTATAGCTTTAAAAATTTAATTAATTAATTAATCAATTTAAGGAACCATGGTGTTGGGAGCAAATGACTGGAGAGGAAAGTTGATGGAATGGGAAGATGCCAAGAAGTTATTTGGACTGCAGGTTGGAGATTGCCTTCCCCATCAAGGATTAATTTCGGAGTTTAGGCAAAAAGGAAGAAATGGGGGGGGGGGGTCATAGACTAAAGACCAGCACTGGTAGAGTTTTTCTAGTAGAATCTAGAACAGAAGCTGCCATTAAAGGAGTAATTAGTACAGCATATAAACTATTGCATGGTAACTTAGAATTGGAGGAGGTTGGAAAGAATTGGGAAGAGTGGCTAAGCAATTCACAAAGAAACAATGTGAGGATAGATGTATGCAACAAAATCTATAAGTCTTAGGATTTTTGCTTGGAAATGTTTATAGATATTTTTATACCCCAAGTAGACGCCAGAGAATTTTCTTCAGGTAGACAGCAACTGTAGGAGTTGTGATGGGGGAGAAAGCTATTTGGGAACATTTTCTGGTAGTGTGGTGATTTTGGTGGACGTTTAGGATTCCCTGCGGGATGCATGGTCTGAGATGCTTGGTGGGTAGATTGGTGTGAAAAGGGAAATGATTTTTCTCTGGTATGCTAGAGCGTCTTCTGCGTGGAGACATGCGTGAATGGGCATACCTTCGTGAAGGTTGTGCGTCAGAGCTGGTAACTCGGCACGTAAAGATCAACTACTAGTCATTAGCGGACCGGAGTTCTGCTGTGGCGACCCCTAACCGGGAAAAGCCGAAAGACAAACAAATGATACAGAATCAGAATTGCCTAGACATGGTAAGGCCTTGCTGTGTCCAGTTATGGCTGCCAAAATGGTTGCTAGAGAATGGAAATCTAAACTGACTGACTATACTAGAAGTAGTGAAATATAGTAATAAAGATAAAACGACTGGAATTGTGATCTTTAGAAAAGGGTGGAAGCAAACTACATATGAAAAAATGGGAATTGTAGGAATTGTACATGGGAGGAATTGGGTTTAAAAGATGGCAGGACTTAAATGAGCTATGTAATGTTTGACTGACTGAAAATGATTGGTTAGATTACAAGTGATGTATAATGTTTGCAACTGGGAGTGTCTGTATGGTTTGTGATGTAAAATGCTTGCAGCTAGGATTGTTGGTGTGCTTTGTTTATATAAATGTATGATTGCCTTTAAGTGTTTGGTTTAATAAAAATGTTTCTTGTTAAAAAGGCATGGATTGAATAATTTATGTGATGATCTTTTCTGTAATGTATATAGCAGTATATGCAAAGTATGTTTGTAAATGTGAACTTAATAATAGTTTGATTACTTACATACAGTGGATATAAGTTTATACACCCCTGTTTAAAATGCCATTTTTTTGTAATATAAAAACGAGACCTCAAATTATTTCAAAACTCCCACCTTTTAATGTGACCTATAGCCTGCACAATTCAACTGAAAAACAGGGGGTGGTATATATAAAGTACAATACGCTGGTTGCACACACCCTTAAACTAATGCTTTGAAGCACCTTTTGGTTTAATTACAACATTCAGTCTTCCCATCAGCATGGCACATCTTGACTGAGCAATATTTGCCCACTCTTCCTTGCAGAAGTGCTCTAAATCTGTCTGTGAAGGCATCTCTTCTGCACAGCCCTCTTCAGGTCACCCCGCAGACTTTCTATTGAATTTATGTCTGGGCTGTGGCTGGGCCATTCCAAAACTTTAATTTTCTTCTGGTGAAGCCATTCTTTTTGTTGATTTGGATGTATGTTTGGGGTCATTGTCATGTTAAAAGGTGAAATTCCTCTTCATCTTCCGCTTTCTAGCAGGCACTTGAAGGTTTTGGGCCAGAAGTGACAACTATTTGTAACTATTCATAGTTCCCTCCACCTTGACTAAAGTTCCAGCTGAAGAAAAACCACCCCAAAGCAGGATACTGCCACCATCATGCTTCACCATGGGGGTGGTGTTCTTTTGGTGATGCGAAGTGTTTTTGCGCCAAACGTACCTTTTGGAATAGTGGCCAGAAAGTTCAACCTTGGTCTCCTCAAACCATAACAACATTTTTCCATGTGCTTTTGGGAGACTTGATGTATTGTTTTGCAAATTTTGCCCGGGCCTGGATGTTTCTGTGTAAGAAAAGGCTTCCGTCTTGCAACCCTACCCTATAGTCCAGACATGGAGAATACGGAGGGGAGGGGATTGTTGTCACATGTAGTACACAGCCAGTGCTCACCAGAAATTCCTGCAGTTCCTTCAGTGTTTCTGTAGGTCTCTTGGTAGCCTCGCTGACAAGTTTTCATCTTGTCTTTTCATCAATTTTGGAGGGACACCCAATTCTTTGCAATGTCACTGTCCCATATTTTCTCCACTTTTTTAATGACTGTCTTCACTGTGTTCCATGGTATATCCAATGCTGTGGAATTTTTTTTGTACCCTTTTTTTCCTGACTGATACAAAACATCAAAGTGATCATGGCTTTTGCTGTAGCATGCAACTTGGATAAATGTCAGGAAAATCCTACTAGGACAGATTAACTTTATTTGGGGTTAATCGGAGTCTCTCTAATTGATAGGTGTGTACCCAAGAAGACTGAATATTGTAATTACGTCAAAAGGTGCTTCAAAGTATTAGTTTAAGGCTGTGCGCACAAAAATGTATTGCTTTTAACGGTGTGCACACTTTTATGCAACAGTGTACATTTTTTTTTCCCCCTAACAGATTTGTGTTTTCAATTGAATTGTACAAGGTTATATGTAAAGGTGGGAAAAGTTTTGAAATTTATTGTGGTCTCCTTTTTTATATCACAAAAGCCTGGCATTTTAGCAGGGGTGTATAAACTTTTCATGTCCACTGTATAAATGTAAATTTGAATTTGCCAGTGTCACAAGTGATTCAATAAAGGGGTTTAAAAAAAGGCTACAGATGGCAGTGTGCGTTTCTTCCTCCTTTTCAGGGGATTCCTCCACCACCAGACAAACGTCTTATTTCCTTCCTGTCTTGTAGCATATTCTGGCTCAGGGGTGGTAGAAGCTGTCCCTCCTTTTCAGTTAGAAGTGCCCCCCTGGGATATTTTTTGTGCCAAAGAAAGATCATTATCAATATTCTGGACCTTAGCTTTTTGCACCAATTTGTAGTAATGCTCAGGTTAAAAATGCTGTAATTTTACAACTTGTTCCCAGTTTTTCTTGATTACCTTGGATTTAAAAGCTGTACATCATAACATTCACATATAGATCATATTTCAGACTCTTTTTTTTCTTCAGGTTTTGTGTGCCTGAATCACATTACGTTTGCTTTACCCTTTAGGCTGTATCTCTACTGTGGTTGATTGTTTACTGGTCAGGCATATTTTTTAAAGTTACTAAAAACATTTTCACTGCTTGCATCCATAAAACAGACCTTCCAGTTCCTCAGGTTTTGTATTTATCTTTTGTTTAGTTTCTTCCCGTATATGCTTACCTTCCATAAAAGAAGCCTTTTTAATGTATTCTCCTAAATAGTTCATTTTATCATGTCCCCATGGGTATTGCTGGACCAATTTGCATGCGAGTACATAATTTACGCTTGTAGGCTTTGTTTAATCTTAATTTTATATTCTGAAAAGAGTTGAAATATCTCGTTCCACAGCACTGATGTCCTTTTATGAGATACAAAAGTAATACCTGCAAATAAAGTCTACTTTTTATGGTTATACCAGTTATATCCTTGCAGTTCTGAGTTCTTTGTGCTTGCCATTGGTTGTATGTGTCAGATAAAGGGGAAAGGTGACACCCCTGCCTGGTTCCACTGAACAAACAATTTATCAGAGAGAAACCTCCCTCTACAGTTTTGCAAACAAGCCTTCGTATATCCTCCTAATTCCATTATTGTATCGGGGAATGCAAATGCTTGCATTGCCCTGCCCTACTCATTAAAATCCCAGCTTACTCTGTTAAATGCTTTCTCTGCATAGACACCCCAACAGCAGCAGTATTTTCTTTTCTGCTTCCCTCTGGACTCGTCATGGTTCTGTAAATATTAAATATTTTTGTGGAGGGAAAGCCAACATCTATCCAATTTTGGCGACATCTTTGCTATTCTATGCATAAACACTTATTTTCTTTTTTCACTGTTTTAAAATGGGCTTCTATGAAGCTGGGATTGCAGGTCTTTACTATCATTTGGTAGTACAGCCACCACAGCTTTCAAGATGTTGGTGCTTCCCTTCCATTTTAAAAAGCTGTTAAACAAATTCTTCCAGATCTTTATCTTTCTTCCCTCCTAACTGCCATTAGAATAACATATATTCCTAAAGACTGATTTCTGCATTACTGTTTTTATCTAGTGTACTCCTATCTTTAATTGTTGAGTTGCATCTACCCTCCAATTTTGACATAGTCTTCACGAAAAGCAGAAATGGAATTTTTTTGGATTTCCATATTTCTCTGCTCTGTACATATTTTGTAACTCTTCTGAAAAATCTCTTAATACCTGTACAGGATTTCTCGTTAATTTTCTTGTTATAGGCTCCCTAAGTTTGGCAACAACCCTTTCTACTCAGTTGCCCAAGTAAGTTTTGTGCTCTGGAGTTCTTCCAAAAAAATAATTCTTTCTAAACTCGTGCATATTGTCCAGATGCAGCCTTATTTTCTCTTTAGCACTTTTCCAATTGAACCTTTTCTGATCCTGTGAAATTCTCCTTTATTCTGAAATACTTAAACCTTTGTCATCCCCTCTAACTTCTGTTACTGTTTAACAGCATCTTTGTGTTTTATGCCTGCCCTGTTTTTAAACTCCATCTTCATTTATCCCACTCGTATGTAACTTATGAAGATATTTTTTTACTTCCGTATAATTCTGGAATAATTTTCATTAACTGTTCCTTAAATTCCTCTCTAACAGGTGGGAAAGCATATTTATTTTATTACCATGCATCTTTATTGGTGCTGAAATGTTTATTGGATTTGTCAAAGCTTTGCTGTGAAATGTAATCTTTATCTAGTCTAATTCAGTTGTACATTTGGGAATATATAAATTCTGTTGGGTTATACTGACTTCGCATCTTCCATACCAAATACTTTCATAAATCTCTTCAGAAATCTTCTAGGTCCCTCTTGATATAGCCTCATTATTGCAAATCAATTTCCAGTCAATATTCTCAGCTGAAAGATGCTCATTTCTACTAAAAATGTTCTTGTGCTCTGTAATGGCAGTTTTTGGTGTGACATAAATGTCACCGTGGTCTGCATCTCTTGCCAGTAGTCCTTACTACCACAAATCTCCCTCTTTTATCACTATTGGAGTCTCTCTTAACAGTTGGACGAAGGAAAAGGGGAGTCTCTCAACAGTTGGACGAAGGAAAAGGGGAGCTATCCTGCAATCCTTTTTGGTCAATCACATGCTCTTTCAAGTATGCAAATAGCAATGCTGCAGGAAACGCTATGCGTAATTTTAATTCATTACTCTCCTTTTTGCTTGTAATTTTTAGGAAGCTTTTTCAAGGCATGTAATAATAATGCTAAAGGGGTAAGCATTATAATACAACGGTCAAATGCCACACTGTCTAATTATACCAGTATGTAAATGTGTGAGTAGAGGGGCACTGTTTGGCATTGGCAGCCGCTGTGTCCTTTTTGAAGTTTGTAATGAATGGCGTACCCACCATCTAGCAGGACCAAATAGGACAAGCTTATTAGATGTGAGCAGTATGATATGGATATTGGTGGAAAGGGGTAAAGCATTGTTAAATAGGCTAGATTATATTTTTTGAAAGTAGGACATTTTTGGTAAGATCAAGCAGTGCTAAAGGTGCATTGGTTTTGTAGCTTGGTTTTATTTGATCTATAGATTCTTACTGACTATTGTTTTTTTGTTATAAAAGCTAGGGTGTAGTCCAATATACTCATGGGTATAGTTTGAACTTCTTCAAAGCAAGTAAGACAAAGTAGTGTGAAGGCAGGAAGAGAGGAGAAAAGGCTAGGACTGTGGTAGTGAGGGTCTGAGCTTTGAATGTTTGCAGTATGACTGGTATAGGGAGAGAGCCATCCGATATGATGGACAGAAGGAAAGTTGGTATATTGTGTGTGCAAGAGACAAGATGGAAGGGGAGTAAGGCTAGGTGTATCGGAGGTGGGTTCAAATTGTTTTATGGTGTGGATGGGAGGAGAAATGGCGTAGGAGTTATCGTGAAGGAACAGTATATGCTAAGTGTTTTGGAGGTGAAGAGCATCTGATAATGATGTTTATGAAGATGGAAATTGGTGTAATGATGAATGTTAGTGCATATGCTCCACAAGTTGGGTGTGCGATGGACAAGAAAGAAAAATTCTGGAGTGAGTTGGGTGAAGTGGTGATGACTGTACCCAAGGGTGAGAATTCTGGAGTGAGTTGGGTGAAGTGGTGATGACTGTACCCAAGGGTGAGAGAGTGGTGATTGGAGCAGATTTCAGTGGACATGTTGGTGAGGTGAACAGAGGGGATGAGAAAGTGATGGGTAGGTATGGTGTTGAAGGAATGCAGAAGGTCGTGGATTTTGCGAAAAAGGATGGGCATGGCTGTGATGAATATGCACTTTAACAAGGGGAAGGAGCATAGAGTGATGTACACAAGTGGAGGAAGATGCACACAGGTGGATTATATCTTGTGTAGGAGGGCCAGTTTGAAGGAGATTGGAGACTAAAGTGGTGACCAGGGAATGTGTAGTTGGGCAGCATAGGATTGTGGTTAGCAAGATGACTTTGGTGATAAAGAAGAAAAATAGGAGGAGTGTGAGGGCAGTACCAAGGATCAAATGGTGGAATTTGAAAAAGGGTAATTGTGAGGTGGAGTTCAGGAAAGAGTTAAGACTGGCACTGGGTGGCAGTGAAGAGTTACCAAATAGCTGGGTAACTACAGCAGAGCTAGTAAGGGAGACTGCTAGAAAGGTGCTTGGTATGACATCTGGACAGAGGAAGGACGACCAGGAGATATGGTGGTGGAATAAGGAAGTTGTCTTTCGGCTTTTCCCGGATAGGGTTCGCCACAGCAGAACTCCAGTCCGCTAATGATTGGCAGTAGATTTTCTGGAATGAGGAAGTACAGGAGCATATACAGAGAAAGAGGTTGGCAAAGAAGTGGGATTGTTGGAGAGATGAAGAAAGTAGACAAGAGTATAAGGAGATGAGGTGCATGGCAGAGAGAGGTGGCTAAGGATAAGGCATATGAAGAGGTGTATGAAAGGTTGGACACTAAGGAGGGAGAAAAGGACCTGTACCGATTGGCTAGACAGTGGGACCGAGCTAGGAAAGATGTGCAGCAGGTAAAGGTCATGTGAGGGGGCTCACAAGGGAGAATCGATATGGCGGCAGCCATGGAGTCCACACCACCTCACTCGCCTTTGGAGACCAGAGTTCGCTATCTGAGCTATGTGGCACCCGAGGTGTAGGATCCTGTCCGGACCATCCCTGAGCTCAGAGTAAAGGAGACCACGATGCACACTACTGCCTTGAGTAGACGCCTGATCCAGACTGATCGGGGAGGAACCTGTTCGCTGGCTTATTTGAGAAGCAGCTTTGAAACCTCTAGAGCTGCGGCCTCCGTGTGAGCGGGTGGAACATCCAAGGAGTTGTTTTGTAATATTTGGGAGGGGCAAGAAATGGGAGAGAGTAACCTCTGCATATTATCTGTAAAACCCAGCGATCTGTCATAATGGACTCCCGTGACAGTCGGGCATCCCCTCAGGACTGCTGACCAGGTCCATCAGAAAAAGGTTCCCTAGACACAAAATTCCTGGGACCCTCTCTACCTCAGCCAGTGTCGATCCTGTCCCCTTCTGCCTCTGGGGGAATAGCTGTCCTGAGAATCCTGGGAAAACAGATTTTCGGAACCACATCATCTGCCCTCTGATTTCTAGAGAAGGACCACTGAGGGTTAGAGAAGCAAATCCCTAGAGCAGACAGTCTTCCCGCCCTTTTCGCTCTGGGCGTGTGTCACGTACTGTCTTCCCAAAAAGGGAAGAACCATCGTTGGGAGCGTTGATAAACGACACCTTGAAAGGGTCCGCGAACTGACAACCCGAGCCAGGCATGACTCCTCATGGCTATGCCTGTCACAGACACCGTAGTTGCTCCTTCCGTGCTAACTGTAGATTTGTCTTTAGAAGACCCACCACTGCCAGAAGAAGAGGGAGGTTAAGTCCCTGTCTGTGTGGGAGGTAGAACACTAGAGACAGAGGCAGATTACAGCATGGCAGCAGGGAGAAGGCCTTTGGCAACTAACTTGGCCTTCCGATCCCCAAGGGCCCTCTGATTGAAACAGGAACAGATAGCACATTGAGTGGAGAAATGTGCCACTCCCAAGCAAATCAGAGTGTGACCATCAGCCGGGGAGAGCTGATGGCCACACACTGTACATTTTTTGAAAACCGGCTTTGGCTGATCAGCCATAGTCCTGCACCCAAAAGTACAAACACTACCTACCAGAAAAACCACACACAAAACACAGGTAGGGGAAGGACAGACCTAACTACTACTCGCACGGCAAACTAGATCTGAAGGAAGATAGGAGATGGTAGGGCATTATGGGCAAGGGGAGGAGCTTGGAGCACATGCTAGGAAAAAAGTTGCCGGCTTGGATCCGATACAGATCCGTATACCCACAAGTTGTAGATAAAATGGAAGTTAACTACTTCAGCTCTATTGATCCCAAGTATTTAAACTCATCCACCTTCGCCACATCTATTCCTTGCATTCTCCCAATTCCTCTATCCTCCCTCTTTCACACACATTCTGTCTTAGTCCTGCTGACCTTCATTCCTCTTCTCTCTAGAGCATATCTCCATCTCTCCAGGGTCTCCTCCACCTGTTCCCTATTCTAACTACAGATAAAAATGTCATCTGCAATCAGTCCACGGGGACCCCTGATGTAATCCCACCTCCACCTTAAACACATCCGTCACTCCCACCGCAGACCTCACCACTGTCACACTACCCTCATACAGATCCTGCACCACTCGTACTTCTCTTGACACTCCCGACTTCCCTCATACAATACCACAACTCCTCTCTAGGCACCCTGTCATATGCTTTCTCTAAGTCTACAAAAAACACAATGCAACTCCTCCTGACCTTCTCTGTACTTCATCAACACTCTCAGAGCAAACATTGCATCTGTAGTACTCTTTCCTGGCATGAAACCATACTTTCATTAATCATTGATAAAATCCAAGGCAACCTCTGTGAGATCAATAAGCGTTCCAAGCACTGTACACCAAGCGGAAGACTTTATTGCGGAAATGCAATACCAAGACAATAATTTACATGGATAAAAGTTAAGTGCTTTCACTCATAAGTATGAGCTTCTTCAGAACAAAATCCACATAAACGTTCACAAAACCAGCACACAAACATTTCACTGTTTAAATACTAAAATTGGCGCCAAAATAAAACCAATTCCTTTCCTTAAAGGTGTATTGCAAGTTACCCATGTTTTTAACAATCAAATCAACTTCAATACAACCTTATTAATACTTGAAAAATTAGTAAACCATCTCCTAAACTTATTATGTTTACTAAATATATATATATTATAAATTTATATATATATATAAATTGTATGAATAAGCTACACTATACTATAAAGAATTATTAAAAACTATTAAAACGGCTATAGATAACATTGCTTAACCATTACTAAATATTCCTAAAAAGTGGCTGAATATCAGAACACGAATGCTTACAAATTTATAATAAATTATGTACAAATGCTAATTCATACATGCTAGGGAACAAAATAATTTTGGAAAAACCTGATCAATTAGTTTTTGACTAAACATACAGATATTGGATGGTTTGGAAACCACACTATTAAATAGAAATGAATTGATTATGTACACCTTAGTTATGAGATAAAAAGTTAATGTATATATATATGTATATATAAGCTATATGGTTCAATAAACTCGAATAAATCCAACAACTCAAACCAGACAAATTCATCTACTATCCCATTCTAAAATGGGCTTACAGGAAATAAAATCATTAAGACCTGGTGGATTAGTAGCATTAAGATATAGCTGCCACCAAACTTCCTTGAAACTTAAGTTTCTTTACATCCCCACCGTTGGGGTTACTGTAGATTATATCAAAGATTCCACATTTGAATTTATGATCAATACCCATCCTCTCTACATGCCTATATAATGCGTTGTTACTATCCTTTCGTGATATGCTATAGATATGATCATATATTCTCCTTAAAATTCCTTTCAGTTTTACCTACATAGTAACTAGGACATACCTCGCATGTGGCAATATATATAACCGACCTAGTATTACAATTACCGTCTTTCAACTTTATGATTGTACTAAAATTGTTGGCAATACTTACTTTGTCTACTTCTAAAATAAATTTGCATTGATTACACTTGCCACACTTCCTAGTACCTTTTGATGTTTGCTTCATCCTTTGGTTTCTCGGATGTTTCTGAACATAATCTTTGTGTTGTAGGAGTTTTTTATGTTGTCTCCCATTATATACCACCCCAGGTCTATTTCCCACCACTTTATCTATATTGGGATCAGAATTCAACACAAACCAAAATTTGTTAACAATATCCAAAATATGGTCTGACATAGGATTATATGTTAATATAAGAGACTTTTGGTATGTATTACTGTTCTTATCTAAAACAAAATTTGTAGGTTCCTTCTTACCAAGCAAGTCAGAGCCTAACGGGGTTTTATATTTCAAGCCCCATTCATTTAACACATATTTACCTATATTTTGTAACCTGGATAATGGATAGTTTCTTTCCCTAAATAAACTAGTGATGTATTTAATTTCATCCTGCAACACTTGTAAGTTGGAGGTCATGCGAGCATCGCAAATGCATTGTCCCTTAAAGATGTTCTGTTTCATTTTTTCTGGATGAAAACTTTCATATGCTAAGTAGTCATTGGAAAAAGTCTTTTTCCTATGTATTCTAGACTGCAAATTGTTATGCACGTAAATATAGGTATCCAAATACGCTAAACCCTCATTCATATTATGTGTGAATTTCAGAAATTTACTGCTGCTGTTCAAAAATTCAATAAAGGAATCCAATTCAGCTTTAGAACCGTCCCATAGGATAGAAATATCATCCAAATATCTTGAATAATGAAGGATTTTGCTATAATACGTGCTAGGAAATTTGTTTCCTCCTAATCCACCATGACCAAATTAGCAAATATGGGTGCACACGCTGCTCCCATTGCTACCCCTCTTGTCTGTTTTGAATTGTTCTCCTTCAAAATAAATGAAATTGTTATCAAAGACCATATTCATAAACTCCATTATAAGGCATATTTCATCCCATGTTAGGTTTGCATATTTCCTTGTACCGTTACAAAATGCATCTAATCCTTCATTTTTGGGAATACTAGAGAATAAGTCAATCACATCAATTGTGACAAAAGTTTTCTTTCTTCCATTTGTTTACTGGGTATTTACTCAAATTCCCACGGATCTTTAACCATATATGGGATGTTGTTATAAATTTGCTTAAGTTTAATATCTATATATTTCCCAATATAGTATGTTTTAGAGTATTTCCCTGACACTATAGGTCTAAATGGAGGGTCAGACGTGCTCTTATGTATTTTTGGTATCCCTATAAAACTGGCCAGAGTTGGGGTCTTTACCTTTAAATAGTCATACACTGTATTAGATATTCCATCAATTAAAAATTCTTCTAAATATGAATCAATTCTAACCTGTAGAATGTTTACTTCATTGATAGAAATAGATTCATACTTTCCAGAATCATGGAGCATCTCATACATCTTCATAGTATATTGCATTTTATCGTATATGACCACCCCACCGCCTTTATCAGGCTTCATAACTCTGACCTTGGAGTTGTACATTAAAGCATCCAAAGTGCTTCTCTCTTGGTCAGTTAGATTACTATTAATCTCGAAGGCTTTCCTGTTATGATATAATGAATACATCTCTTTGGCCACTATTTTCTCATAAACATCCACTCTTGGATGATATGGAGGTATAAATGAACTTTTCTTTAAAAAGTCATTCTCCTTCTTCTGACCCTCACCCCCTACTTGGTTTAAATTTCTATTAACTACTGGTTTATTATGAAAAAAGATATCCAAATTGATCTTCTGGTGAATTTCTTAAGCTCACATAGACAATCAACCAAGTTAAATCTAGGAGTGGGTATGAATTTCATACATTTAGCCAACAACTTAAAATAAGTATGATTAATTTCTAAACTTGAAAAGTTATAAATTTTAAAGTTGTCGAAAGAATGAATATTGTCATCCACTAATCTGCTATTATTGTCAATTCTCTCCATACCCTCAGGAAAATCATAAAAGGAAATTTCTCAGATTTAATACCTGTTCCACTTTCTTTTCTCTTCCCAATTTCTTTTGTAACTGTGATTTCTCCCAAACCATCCCTGTTGTTTTCTTTCCTGACTCTGATATGGTTGACCCTGTATGTTTTGTTCCCTCTGAAAATGGTGTGTATCGGGATTGTGTTCAGTATTTCCATAATTTGTTTTTATACCCATACAGGTTTTCCCTATCCTGATCCTTTTCAAACCACATATATGCTACACCTTTATTATATTGCTCTATATCTCTACATAGTTTTTTCTTCACGTCCCTTCTTAACCTAGCTTCCACTACTTTCCCATAACTTCATGCTGTGACTGATCAATTTAATCCCTCTGTAGTTAATACAGCTCTGCTCATCACCCTTATTCTTAAAAAAAAGAAATCCGTACCAAAACATTTTCTCCATTCCTCGGGCATCCTCTCACTTTCCAAAATTTCATTAAAACAATCTGGTCAACTCCACTGCCATTTCACCTAAACACATCCATGCTTCCACAGGTATGTCATCTGGACCAACAGCCTTTCCATTCTTCATAGCTATCCTTACTTCCTCCTTGCTAATCCATTGCACTTCATGATTCACTATCCCCACATCATCCAACCTTCTCTCCATCAACCCCTCAAAGTACTCTTTCCATCGGCTCAACACACTCTTCCCCACTTGCATGGTTTCCTCATTATCTTTTATCACGAGGCCAGAATGGGACAGTAAGGATAACTTTGCACCACAGTCAGCAAGCTTTCTGAAGAAACTTTGGAATGAGTGGCAATGGTGGATAAGCATACGGAAGCCAGGGGAGCCAAGCATGGACTAGTGTCTCTGGGGACTTCCCCTGGTGAGGGAATCTGAGTGAAGAACTCGCTGCACTTCGTGTTGGAAGGAGATACAAAGAGATTGCAGCAAGGTTGACCCTATGCAAGGAAGATCTCCTCCACTACTGACTGTTTCAGAGACCACTCGTACGGCATCAGAATGGCCAGACTCAATCTGTCCGCTAAATGTTGGAGCACCCCAGGATGTGCATTGCTATCACAAACTGACCGGTGGAGACCACCCATTCCCACACTCTCATGGCCTTTCGACAGGGGGTAGGATCTGGTTCCCCCACTGCTTGTTAATATACCAGACAACCGACATGTCTGAATTGCAATCAATCCGATAGGGAGGACAGTGTGAAAGGCTACAAACTCTAAAAGCACTGCCCTAATCTCTAGAACATTTATGTGCAACTTGCTGTCTGACTGGGACCACGTACCTTGGACCGTCCTTCCCGAACAGTGTCCCACCACCCGAGTTGGGAGGTGTCTGGGCACTGTGGCTTGGACTGGAGATGACGTGAAGGGGTGTCGTCCTGATATTTCCAGTGAACTTAACCACCGAAGAAGAGACGTCCTGCAGACGTGACTGATCTTGATCGGAAATTACATGGGCAGGTCTAGCCAAGACCATTGAACAGCCGGAGTCCATTGAAGAATCCGTATGTGAAGGGGCTCACAAGGGAGAATCGATATTGCTGCAGCCATGGATCCCAGAGCCTGGAGAACCTCGCTTGCCTTTGGAGACTCGGAGTTTGCTATGTGGCACCTGAGGTGTGGGATCCTGTGGTGTTAAGAATACCTTCATCTGCAAAGTGTCTAGCCGTGCCCCAATGAAGTCTAGAACTTGTACTGGTTGCAGTTGGGATTTCTGAACATTGACTGTAATTCCCAGTAGATCTTCCAACCGAATTAAATCTTGGGACACACACAGGTGATGCTTGTTGGGCACAGCGAAGAGCCAGTCCAGGTATGGAAACACCTGAATATCCTGAAGCCTCGGATGAGCCGCTACAACTGCCATTACCTTGGTGAACACCCTGGGGGCTGTGGTGAGACCAAAGGGTAGGGCTCTGAACTGAAAATGACTGGCTCCTAGCCGGAAGCGCAGAAACCTCCTGGAGCTTCTGTGTATTTTGATGTGGCAGTAAGCATCCTGGAGGTTTAACGAGCACATCCAGTCGCGTACTCTGAGATAAGGTAGAATGGACTGTAGTGTGACCATCCGGAATATCTGTTTTGGCTACCGACAGGTTTAATGTTGACAAGTCTAGAATGGGCCTGAGGTGCCCCATCCTTTTTGGCACCAAAAGGAACCTTGAGTTGACTCCTGATCCGGACTGATTGGGGGGAACTTGTTTGATGGCTTGTCTTGAGAAGTGGCTTTGAAACCTCTGGAGCTGCAGCCTCCTTGTGAGTGGGTGGAACATCCGGGAGGTGTTTTTATAATATTTGGAGGGGCAACAAATGGGATAGAGTAACCTCTGGATATCATGTGTAAAACCCAGCGATCTGTCATAATGGACTCCCATGCTGCTGGGTGTAAGGACAATCTTCCCACGACTGCCTCCAGAATAGGACAGTCGGGCACCCCCTCAGGGCTGCTGACCAGGTCTATCAGGAAAAAGGTTCTCTAGACCCAAAATTCCTGGGACCCCTCTACCTCTGGGTTGACATCTATCCTGTCCCCCTCTGCCTCTGGGGGAATAGTTCTGAGAATCCCGGGAAAACTGAGATTTTCGGAACCACAACTTCTGCCCTCTTTGATTCCTAGAGAAGGGCTGCTGAGGGTTAGAGAAGCTGATCCTGACAGCAGACAGTCTTCGTCCTTTTTGCTCTGGACAAGTGTTGCATGCAATCTTCCCAAAAAGGAAGAACTATCGTAGTGGGCGTTGATAGACGACACCTTGAAAGGCTCCGCGAACTGACACCCTGAGCCAGGCATGACACCTCATGGCTATGCCTGTCCCAGCTGCCCTATCTGCTCCTTCTGTGGCATGGGAAAGGAGTCGCATTGTGTTTGAGACTGACTTCAGAGTAGACATTTTTGCCGAGAACAACTGTCTGTCCTGTGGTGATGTAGACTCTGGGGGCGACTCAGCAAATTCCGAAGCAAGGTCTTGCTGAAGCCGAATCACATGTGCCAAATAATTCAGCACACTGATTGAAAAGGTTTGAGGAACAGACACACTCTTCCCAAACCTATCCACCGGACTGGACTCCTTGTCTGGAGGGTGGACTGAGGAACTCTCCTATGCTAGTTCCTTCTTTGTGGCCACTGCAACCAACATAGCATCAACTGGGGCTCCTTTCGACCAAGGTTGTCTGTCGGAAGGGAGAGAGAAAATCTTGTCGGGGCATTTAGGGATGGGCTGTACGATGTCGGGCTCCTTCCATGCCCTCATGGTGATGAGGTCCACCTAGGGGTCCGGTGGCAGGGACACCCAGGAAGTAAATGGGCCCGTGCCAAAGGCCTCCAGGAACACTGACTCATCCCCAGAAGGTTTTGGGGCTGACCAACTTCCCCTCTGGTGGAGGATCTCCATAATTTTTCCGAAGGAGACTTCTTCGGGAGGTGACCTGGGTGAACCTTCATCTTAGTCTGTGTCCCACATCCCTCAATATGGAGTCCAACTGCCTAATTTTGCATTTGCGCTTACGGTGAACCCTCTTCAGTGGGACTGTCAGAAGGGGATTTGTGAGCAGCAGGAGTTTCCTCGGGGAAATTAATTTGGGGATCCTCTGGTACGGGCTGTCCCTGAGACGGGATGAAGGGAGTCATTGCCAAATCCATGGGGGTCTTGGTCTCGATCCCTGGGAGAGAACCCTCTCCACCACTTTGAAGGCCGAGGGAGAGCAGACCTCCTTAGCACACAGTAAGGAAGATGCCCTCCCTGGATCCGAAGTGGTGACCGGAGCTGAATCCAGGATAGCCTGAGGTCTGAGGGAACTGATCTGATCCGAAAAGGTCTGAGCTGAACAATCCATTCCCTCGGGTCTGACTCCGTCTGTGTCTCAGTCACTCTGATCCAAGGAACTTAAGGTAACAGCCAGAGTCTAAGTTGGAGGAACAGTTTGCTACCAGCTCCAAAAAACCTCTGATCCAACAGCCCCGAAGCACGTATTTGGGAAGGAGAGATGGGGTGGAAAAGAGGCATGGAGGTCACCCTTCCAGAGGGAGAGTGGCCTGGCAAGACTGCCATCTGAATTTGGGTCTGAGTGAATCTCTGCATCATCCTGTCCATGTCCGATAGGCTCGAAGAGGCCACTGAGATTGATCTGGCTGGTCTGCACAATAGAGAGGAAGGCCTCTGGTCCGAATGTTCCAACTGCTCCGGTGAGAAACGAGGAGACCGGAGGCATGGAGAAACAGGCCTCATGGTCTTAGAAGGGGGACTAAAAGGGCTCCCTGTCTGGGGATCTCTTGCGATGTCTGTCCTTTCTCTTCCCCCTATCCTCTCTGCACCTTTCTTTATCTTTTTCTTTCCTTGTCAGCCACGCTGACTGTAGATTTGTCTTTAGAAGACCCATTACCAGAAGAAGAGGGAGGTTTGAGTCACGGTCTGGGTGGGAGGTAGAACACTAGAGGCAGATTCCAGCATGGCAGCAGGGAGAAGGCCTTTGGCAACTAATTTGGCCTTCCGATCCCTAAGGGCCCTTTGAAACAAGAACAGATAGCACATTGAGTGGACAAATGTGCCACTCCCAAGCAAATCACACAGTGTGACAATCAGCCAGGGAGTGCTGATGGCCACACTCTGTACAGTTTTTCAAAATAGGCTTCGGCTGATCAGCCGTAGTCCTGCACCCCAAAGTACAAATGCTACCTACCAGAAAAAACGCACAAACACAGGCAGGGGAAGGGCATGCCTAACTACTACTACTCTCAAAAACTCATTTAATTTTTTATATATATATATATATATATATATATATATATATATATATATATATATATATATATATATATGTGTATATATGTGTATGTATGTGTGTGTGTGTATATATATATATATAGATATATAGATATATAGATATATAGATATATAGATATATAGATATATATATATATAGATAGATTGATAGATTAGATATAGATATAGATATATAGCTAGATATAGATAGATAGATAGATAAATAGATTTCTAGATAGATAGATAGATAGATATAGATAGATAGATAGATATAGATAGATATATATATATATATATATATATATATATATATATATATATATATATATATATATATATATATATGTATATGTATATATATATACACAGACTACAAGCGAGACACTAAACAAGGGGAGGAAGGGAAATATTCACTAACACACTAGATACAAGAAATAATACCACTTGCTATCCTTGAGCTCAGAGCAAAGAAGACCACAATGCACAATACTGGCTCTGCAAACAAGATCTGAGGGAAGATAGGAGATGGTAGGGCATTATGGGTAAGGGGAGGAGCTCAGCGCTTGGAGCAGATGCTAGAAAAAAAGTTGCCGACTTTGATCCGATATGGATCCGTATACCCACAGGTTGCAGATAAAATTAAGTTAACTACTTCAGATCTTCCTTTTCAGAATAATGCTAAATGTAGAAGAGTGGTGAAGAGAGCTTTTTTGCAAGTTCCCATGTTGTAAATTTTTAAACTGTCTTGTTCAGGAAAGTTATTTATTTTATTTATTTTATGGATCGTCATAAGACTTTTTAAGCAAGAGGTGTCTGTGTTGGGGGGGGGGGGGGCTTGGCTTACAAAGTGTTCTTTTACTGTGTGTAGATATAAAAAAAAAAAGTACATCTAAAGACTTCATTTATTTGCTACTTGCTCAACTGGGGGGAACAAAGCACCATTTTTGGCTTGACCATGGAGCAAACTGTTGGTCCCATGGTGTTACTAATTCCAGTCACAAAAAGAAACTTTGCCACCACAGCAGACAGCAATTTGCTTCAGCCATAGGTGGGTGACTGTACTGTGGTAATGTGTGGTACCTCAGACCACTCTTCTTATCCCGATCTCTGGTGTAGCACCTACAACCTTTATGGACTAGGACTAGCCACTTCCTCTTTAGCTTTTGGAGTTTCTTCAGAAGAGCCACTTTCCTTACTCCTAGGAGAAGGAATAGGGAAGGCTTTCCTGTTTTGTTAGAATGGCCCTGAAGAAGCTGCTGTCACCATTAATAACTCTGTTGGCCCCATTTGTTGTCTTGTCCAAAAAAAAAACTAAACCTGTATCTATTCATCCACAAGTTTCTTTATAGACTGGAGTAGTTTACTAGGTCTGCCTTTGGGTTTAATTCAGACTATTGAAACTTCTAAATAGCCTCTGATGAAAGAGAAGGTTACCTGTTTTCCTGAAGCTGTTAAAGAATCTGAATCTGGACAGGAAGAGAAAGTGCCAAACTTGAGTTTACTTCTCAGAAATCTGAGACATTCCAGAATGTCATGATTTTAAGTAGGAGAACATTGAGGTTTTATAGCTCCTCAGAAAATACTGAGTTGTTGCAGAAGGAATTTCCAGAACCTTCCCCTGTTTCTCCAGTTCGGTCAGCTTTGGAGAATGTTACTGTCTGTGATTTTCCTGTGGCCTGACAGCTGCCCCTAAAAGTGGAGATAGGATATATGAAGATTTGTAATCTTAAGTTTTTGTACACACTTCAGAAACCTGACCTGGCAGCTATAGTTTTAGGTAACTGTTTGACGGCAGTATTATTAATGCCAGTGCTATTCATAGGTTCATAGATGTGTACCAAGTTAATGGCCCTGGAGCGTTTACAAGCCTAGCCCATAGGATTACCCTAGCATCGTGCCACCCGACCTTAGTTCCCAGTGCATATGTAGAGTATAGCCACTGGAGTGATCCTCTGGGTGAATTTTCTATTTCCCATCCACTCATCAAGATCCCTCTTGAAGAGGCCAGTGAGGTGCTCTGTTTGACATGTATGGGAAGCCTATTCCATAGCATGGGCAGTCTTTGGATTATGAACCTGACCCTCCAGCATGTTCTATTGGTTATGGTAGTGAGGTTGAGGTCTCTGGAGTGTGTGGTGCGGAGGGATTGGGATTTCCTTCTGTCTGACAAGGATGTTTAGATTATTGCAAGTATGGCGACAGTGTATGCTTCTACAACTTTGACTTTTGAATTGTCAGGCTCTTGTGTTAAACTTCTGATTTAATTACGAAAGTATGAGGAGTGTTTTGTCTGCAGCCGTTTAATTTGACAAAAAAATATGTTTTAAAATTTGGTAATTTCTTTTGTAAAGTACACTTGTAAACGAGTAGTGCTGACTTTTATTCTTCTGGGGCTATGACCACAGGTATGGTTTTGAGGTTTGCAAGGCTGCATCATTGGTGATTCTCCTTTGGATAAAGATTTAATTTTTGGCTTCTCTGCTGCAGAGGTCAAAAAGTGTAATGGAAGGGGTAAGCTGATACAGGGAATTTCAGATTTATCAGCCATCCTTTTCCAGATTTCAAAAGAATTTTCTAACCCTTAATCCAATTTTAGCCAAAAACAAGTTTCCACAAAATATGGGTAAAGAGATTTTCAAGAAGAAATGGGGGGGGGTCAAGAATTCAGGACCCACACTAAGGGACATTACCATGATTGGTCCTTCCAGCTTGGATCGACAAGAGTGCCCTCTCCCTTACCCAGAGGGAACCCCAGTACGAGTAACTATTTAAGGGACCTTGTCCCCCCCCCCCCCCGTGGCATCTTTCAGTCGTCCATCAGACCAGGATCTTAATTTCCACTTGTTCATCACATGCTGGTCCAGGGTGTGAGCCAGTTTCTTCCCAGGTGGAGAAAAGTTTATATTCAAGGATTTTTTTTAGTTCGAAAGAATACTAAAGGACAATTCTGGATCTTTTTTTTTTCAGAAAGTTGTGTTTGATAGTGCCCACATTAAGAATTATGTCCATTCACAACCTGTTACCTCCTCTTCCTTATTCAAGTTTCCCCAAACTGTCAGTTTACTGCCTTACCTTTTGGACTACCACCAAACTAAGAATGTTTAGAGTGAAGCTCTAGTTATAGGTCATTGTAAGCTACAAGGTATCCACATTTTTCCTAATAGACAACTTGTTTATCTTTGCAGTCTTTATCAAAGTGTCTGGAATCTGTTTGAGAGTGCTTACAGAAGCTGGCCAGCAGAACATTGCAAAGTGTTTTGTTTGTTTTTGTTTTCCTCCTTCACACACTTTTTTTCTTTCCAAGAAAATCTATATCTGTTTCTAACATTTTTCTGCTCAGATTTCCGACACTGAAGGAATAACTCAGGAGTTTGTGTCATTGCATGTATGATTCTCACAGTAACCCATGGCAAGACTTCCCATGAGAAAGATACAGTGGCATCTGAAGGCTGTCTGATCCCAGCACCAACCGTCTTTTTTACCTTTTAAAATCCCAGAAATTTTTTTTTTTTTTCCAGAAGAGAAATTGTGTTTGGGACAGCAAATAACCTTAAGACTGGATCTCCCCATTCTGTCTCCCTGTTCCAAAGCAGTTGGTCACCACAGACACCTTTGACTTTGCCTGGAGAGCAGATTCAGTAGGGTTAAAAGTGCAAGGTGTGTGGGGCACCAACTAGAAATGCAAGCACATAAATGTAAGGGATTCTTGCCCTGATCAAGGCACTCCGCTCTGAATTCTCTGGTCCTTGGGACCTCTTCATGTTACAGACAATACCACAGTCTTGTGGTACATCACCAAGTAAGTGTGTACCTGCTTTGCAGACTAACCATGTTGTGGTATAGCTTCACTTCCTAATCTGACCTTACAGGCTTCCTACATTTTGTCAGAGCATAATTGTGTGGCAGGCAAGCTGTGCAGGACAAAGGCAAACCCTTACAAATGGAAACTAGGTCAGGGTTTTTCCAAGATTTGATTCATCTGTGGGGAGTTCTGTAACAGATATCTGGCAAGATTATTCTCCAGGGCTCCATGGAGGATATGCCAGATCCCCGTTTTTTTTTTTACTGGAATGCTCCTATGTCATTTCACCCTTTCCTCTCTTATCCAGGGTACTTCTAGAGATACTGAAGTCGTCCCCAAAGATTGTGGTGACTACCTTCTGGCCTAGGCAACCATGTTTCTCCCTTTTGGAAATTACCATAGGCATTTGCCACAGTCTTCTTCACAGAATGATCTACTCATAAATGAACAGGTTTTGATATAATCTGACACCAGTGAACTTCAGTTGATTCTCTGAATGCTAGGTCTTAATTCATTTAGACACCTATTTACTGAGGACATGTAGCGGGTGCTAATGGAGGCAAGAAAGCAGACTACTAGAACATCTTACATTAGTAAATGAGGGGGGTTTCTAGTATGTTACAACAACATAACTAGCACCCATTCAAGGCTACTTGTTCTCTAGTTTTACAGTGTTGTGTATGGCATTTCTTACTCCTCTGTCAAGGTTAATTTGTCAGCCATTTCAGCATGTCCATTTGATCCTCTTGTTTCAGTCCACTCCTTGTGATCTTAATTTTGTGGTAGGCTAACACTTGCTCCATGTGAACAAGCTAACCTGGCTGTCTTGAGGTTCTTAACATGGAAAACAGTTTTTGATTATTCTAACCTCTGCAAGAAGATAACCTGAATTGCAAGCTCTTATGGTGAGTCAACCCTCTGCAAGAAGATAACCTGAATTGCAAGCTCTTATGGTGAGTCAACCCTATCTCATTTTCCACAGAGACAGGGTTCTTTGACAACTGATCTTTCTCATTCCTGAAGTGGTCTTGGAGTTTACTGTAAGCTAAACTGTCCATCTCCTTGTTTCTTTCCTGAACCTAAAAATGAGGGGGAGAGGATACTTAATCTGTGGTATGATCTTGACAGAAATGAATCTCTTCAGATCTTTAGATAAATACGTCATTTCTTGAAGGGACAGCCTGTGTCAAAACTGTATTTCCAAATGGTTGCCTAAGGCTGGTTTATACTACACCAAAAATAAACTTTATAGGCAGAGTTAAGGTTCCCTGTGCCTGGGGTTTGGCTTCATCTGTGGCTTTTTGAAAGGGGTGTATTTTATAAGTATACCTTTAAGCATGATTCCTTCTCTGGTCCTAGCAAAGCCTTTTATGGATTTGTTCTCCAGGGGTTGCTGGACTCCTTTTTCCACCTCTCAAATGTAATAAGCTAGGATAATCTAACCATACAACTAAAGCTACTGCAGAAGTGATCAGTATCCTGAGCACAGTGCATTTATGTAAGTAAACTTACCATAATAAATGTTTTGATCACTGATCCAATAGCCAGTCCCCTCCCTCCATCCCCCTTTTTTGGTTGGTTCATGCCAGGGTGTGGACACTTTATTTTATGTCTAGCATTGTACTTTCAGTGCTCAGTTTTTCTCTCTAGCACGAAAGCTGTGAAGGGCTTGACTTCCAAGCCTGTTTTAGCTCTGTTCAAGATGGTTCACTGGTTTGGGTGCATGGAAGGTGCTCTGAAATTTTAGAAGCTGGCTGTTGTATTCTATGCAGGACACAACCCGTAGAGCTAAGGCTACTACAGCATTGATAATTGGAACATCTGCTGTTGTGGTGTTTTACTTGCACAACTGTACTCTTGATTCACAGCTGGGGTACCTGAGGAGCTGGCAGGGAATGATGGGTGTGCCCACTTGCAGAGAGTATGCAGTTGCACAGATTTCCTAGTTCTATTGGAGGCTGTAAATGTCCTGCAGTGAGGAAAGGACCTAAGGGGGGAATAGACAGTGGACATTTGGAGTTGTCAGAGCTTCCCCATTGTGTTTACCTCTATTTCTTACATCCATTTCAACCCATGTCACACTTCCCATGTCACACTTTTTCAAGACTTGTTTTAATGAAAACCCTCAAAGTAACTCCCCACCCCCCATTAACTTGAAACATACAAAGCTGTGTACAATTTCAAAACATTAAGTTTAACCCTTATGAAGGGAGCATTTATCTCAAATTTACCACTGCACCTACAGGCATTCTCAAACCTAAAGTTAAGGTTGCCTATGCTAAAGTGCATGCAGCAGCCTGTGATCCCACTTGCTCAGATTTGTTACCTGTTCTTTTCTTATCTGTCCCCTCCCAGATAAGAAAAACAGCTTGTATGCTTTTAGAAAACTAACTCTTATCCATAAGAAAAAGTGAACATGGGTGATTTTTTAAAAAAGGTATATAGTACACTATGTGATTTAACTTTATTAAAGTATTATGGTTGCTAGGGAAACTTGCTTTTTATTTACTTCCTGTAGTTTCAGACTTGATGGCAGGCAGTTCAGTGAAAAAAATTGTACTGTAAATGTTGCATTTTCCTCAGCAAAAAATGCTCAGAATTCTCAAGGTCAACTGCTTGAATCTGTGGGCAGCTTGTCTCCATGGGAATGTACTCTGTAATGAGTTTTGTAAATTGTACTTTGAAAAGAAAGCTCAGCTGCAGACACTTCTTCTCCAGTGAACATTTGCCACTGGGAAACCAAACCCTCTAATGTCTTTGCAGTTGTAAGAAACTTAGCATTTTCATGTCTTTCATCATTTTGTCTTTTTTTTTTTTTTTAAAGCCTACATGCTTAGGCAAAACACCTGCTTACAGCTTAAGCTAAAAATGGTAGTGTAGACACTCACCCTTGTAAAAGTCTTTCGGCTTTTCCCGGTTAGGGGTTGTCACAGTGGATCACTGGTCCACTACTGATTGGCAGAAATTTCTACGGTGTCGAGTTGCCAGCCCAGCACTCAACCTTCACAGAAGGCAGACACACCTACCTGCATGTCTAAGTTTCACTCAATCGCAGGGAGGGCATGCAGACCCTTGTAAAATAAAAAGGGTGAAATGTCCAGCTTCTTAATGTAATCGGTGCACTTTTATACTCCACCACAACAGCCTATCGCAGCATGTGAACATTAAACTTGCTTATAATCCAGCCTTTTTTCCTCTTACTTTAAAACCTAAATTTAGCTAAAATGTACAAAATCGTTAACTCGCACAATCACCGAAAAGACTCCCATATTTAAAATGCCATTACTGAAGACCCCCATATTTAAAATACCCATGACAACACATAGCTGTTTTACTCTGTGTAGCATGGTTTGTCATGAAATGTTTTAATATATACTAATAAAAACTAAAATCATTTTAATTGGCTAATTTTTCTCCTTTTTAGGGTTCTCCTAAACGTGGGGTATATACTTTACAGTTCACCCACATGTTTAACAAAGTCATCAAAAGTCCATTGTCTTTCATTCACTTTCTTGCAAAACCATATTTTAAAAATTGTGATGAAATGCATTATAGTCTTCCATTTATTTACTAATTTTAGAGTTGCTGATCTCCTGTTTAAGTCCAAGATACTGCTGATTGTTCTACTAGACTTCTGTGCTTTTTTTTTTGTGTCTCAAAGCATTTTACTTTGAAACACTGACAGTCGCTCTCACGCTCCTTCCCCCATTCTGATTGCTGACTCCCTTTTTGTTCAATGCATTTTTTATTTCCTCCTTGACCTGTTTTGCATCAAGTGATTTCAATCCTCCAGGAAAACACACTTTTGAAGACAGCTGGACACAGCAGCTTGAATCCAACACCATTTCTGGACACTCCCTGTTTTTAATACTATGCCCTTCTGCCATGGTTTTGTCAAGATCCACTATTTCTGCTGGTATGATTGCATATTTACTAATATAGGTCTCAACTGCTTTCTTATGGCCAGGTTTGTGCCCCTTCAGTTAACATTCTGCTGTTGAACAGCAGTCCAGTTGCAAAGGTTTGCCTTCATAAAATTAATCGGTTCCTTCCAGTTTCTCTGGACAGCATAAAATCTCAGGTTTTCTCTACATGCTGTTTTCTAACTCTACTTTAAACAGTTTTTAAGACGCTTCATTTTCAGCCAGGTTTTTCTTGGCCAACCTCTTTTTTTTTTTTTTTTTTTTTTATTTCTTTTTTTTTTTTTTTATTTCATCAATTCATCCTAATGGCTACTTAAAGCTGCTTCTATTGTTTGTAGCCTTTTGTTTGATATATTCCTCAGTGTTTTATTCATTTTAATCTTCTTTGAGTGCATTTGAGAGTTTCCTCTAAATTACTGGAAGTCCTCTATTGAACCAAATCAACCTTCACGTTTTCCGACTGATTTGTTTTTCAGGTTTTCCAAATTTTCTTTGCTTGTATCCAGGCAGTGTATTTACTAACCAGTAACTAAATTTTACCAAAAAAAAAATACTTTCAGTGGCATTCCAGCTCTCCCAGTGTGAAAACAGAAACTGGGAAAATACATTATGCTGTTGATCAGTATGTAGCCATCTTGGATATCTCTGAGGAAACTGGTTCTAGCCTCTTTTCAGGAGGCAGCATTGTTTGCTTGTGCTGAAAATTCAGCAGTATGTCTCTTCAGGCAAGCTACATTCCATCACAGAACAACACTGTTGTAGACTTCTTGAGCAGATTCTGTACTGTCAAGAATGCATATTGCACACTTACAGGGGAGACAGCATTGTTTGATTAATTACTACAATAGCCTTGGTCACGTGGTTTATATTCTGTCTATGATACAATGGTGCTTTAGTTTTCAAAGCTTAAGGGCATTCCCCACATGCCCAGATCATTGAGAGATTGAGCAGAGCGTGTGCAAATCTGTGATGCCAAACTCTTCAGAGCTTTCCTGCCACAGAAGAGGATTCCTCCTGCAGGTTTTTGAGCCCTCAACAGTTGGCTAGCATTTCTCCATTGCTTGGAAGATTAGTTCCCTCTGGGAAAACATTTCCACAAGTCGTTTTATGACCAACTTTAATTTTTTATTTAAATTTGTTTTATGCTTGGAATTTAATTTTTATTTAGGCTGTTGAGCCTTCTGCCAGTTGGAAGACTGTGTGGTGCTCACTCTAGTGTAACTTTCGTTTACTCTTGGTTTTCTTTCACAAATTTATTTATTTTTTTAACTGTGTTCAGGAGCTGGGGTAAGTTTTATATGTAGTGCTTGTACCCATGTGTATAAGGTGAAAATGCTACTATTTTGATACTCTACCTTTTTACTGACTGTTGCTCTGTTTGTGGCCCTTGGGCTCCCTTCTACCACTGTGTGGCAGCTTTACTAGTTCTGCTATGACTGCTCTTGGGAAGGTGCATGTCAACTTTGAAACATATGCAGCCTCCCGAATTGGTGGCTCCATTACTCGGAGCTTACCTCGTCAGACTTGTGTGCTGCGTTTTGCAGCGAGACTAGGCTGCCTCTTCCTTAGTATGGGTGAGCTGACATCTGCCGCACAATCCATTCTCCCTTGTTCTCCAGTACTCATGCCACTAATTTAATATGGGATACTAGGGGCACTATAAAGATTTTTTCCTCCATACCACAGGTCTGCCATATAGGTCACCTTTTGATGGTGGTAAGCTTTTTAAATGTCATTATTGCATGCCTGAAATGGGTCATTTTCTTGAAGCACCTTTTTTTTTTTTTTTTTTAAGTATCACATTATGCTTGAGGTGTCTGAAACCTCAAACCAGAAGTCATTTGTATGCAATATTTTGCAGATTTTTGGAGGCAGGACAAATTTTTCAGTAGGCTGTAGGATTGGGATGGGGGTGTATAAAAGTTATGAGGAGTTGAGTGTTAAAATACAAGATGGGGGAATAGCCAGAACTGAGTTAGAAATGTTGAAGACACAAAGCTGCATATATGGACTGATGTTCTTCATTCCACATTGCTGCAGTCCTAACTATTGGGTAGTCCGCTGTCCAGTCGGCCCGAATACCAAAGTATATGGCTGACGTCGGTCAGGGCGCATTAGACTGACGTCAGTACGTCAGGGTACTAATGCGCATGACCGACGTCATATCTTCAGTCTTTTTTGCCGCATGGTCCGATGCAGAAGCAGTTTTGCGAGTGCAGGTTGGCGTTCTGAAATTTTCTGAAGTCGGAGTTTCAGACCGAATCAAAGTTGGCTAAGTACCAACATTTTGGTTTTCTTGCCTCAGTATTTAACCGGATGTCAGAAAAGTGAATAACTGTATTTCTTGTGGGAAACAGATACCTCATAGGGATTACCATACCTTGTGTATACCTTGTTTAGGGCCTGAGCACGACGTTGTTGGATGCCGCTCTTGTGCTAGATTTAACAAACGCACTATTAAGAGAAGGTTAGACTGTGCCAGGTTAGTGTTTGGGAAGCGTTGCAATTATAAAATGCCGTCGGATGCTCCGACGCCCGCTTCGTCCAATAAGCGCAAGGACAAAACAGCGAAGCCTAGGGTTGATGAACCGGTAGTCCCGGACGTCGGTTCTTTAGAAGGCTCAGTGGAGCCAGAGGTTTTGCCAGGAGTTTCTTTGGAGTCTCAGGCAGAGACTTTACTGTTACAGGATGTGCCTTCTCAGGAGGTAGGCCAGGCTGAGGGGGCTTCTCAGGTAACTGTTCTTCCCTCTCTTCCCAAGGTAGTTAGAGCCTCTCCTTCTGTTTCCAAAACTTCTTTGAGAGGTAGGCCAAGTTTAGCTTCAGTGGGGGCTTCTCCTAGCACTTCAGGTTCTGTGCCTAAGAAACATATACTTAAAATGGCAGAAGATTTGATTACTATGATTAGAGGTTCTATGCCCCCTCCTGATAAGAGGCCTAGGGTGGAACCTGAGTTTGAGAGTTTTGAACAGTGTTCAGAGGCTTCTGAGTCTTCTGGAAGACTTGCAGGAGTATCCTCCTTATTCTGATTCTGATGTGGATGATTCCACTCCTACAGCTTCTCCTCCTGAGGATTTCTCCTTTTCAGAGACTCTGCATTCCATGAGGGAGCACTTTAAATGGGAAGGCCAAGATTACTCTGATTCCAGGAAAAGGCTTAGGGAATTCTTGTTTTACCCCAGCATAGGCCCTTAGCTATACCTCCTGTGTTGAATGTGGTGGAAGATGTTTTTGCAGAGGCTTCCCTGAACCCTGATTCTTTGCCTCCTGCTCCTGTTAAACCTGATAGGTACTATAGGGTGCCTGAAGCTCATAAGTATCTTTTAAGAGTCCTAGGGCAGACCCGAAACTGTTTCTCAGGGACCTAAAGGTGTTAAGGCCTCTGTTGTTAAAAACCCTGTTCCCACTGATAAAGAGGCAAGGGCTTTGGATAGATGGGGAAAGAAAGTGTATACTTCTTCCACTTTAGCCATGAGGGCGTTGAATTGTCAGTTTCACATGCTAAAATATCAAAATTATCTCCTTTCACAATTGAAATCTAAGGTGGATGCTTTGGCGGAAGGTATTGAGTGTAAAGAGTTGCTGGATTTAGTTCATGTGTCTGAACAAGTGGGTAAGCATTCTTTGCAATGTGGTTTTGATGCTGTACAGGCCTCCTCGAGGGTGGCTGCCACTAGTTCTGTTCTTCGCAGGCATGCCTGGTTGAGGGATCAGAATTTAGCTGAGCATGTTAAGACAAGGATTTTGGATGCTCCTTTACAGTCTGATGTGTTGTTTGGTTCGCCTGTGGAAGCTGTTTTAAAGAACATGGAGGACAAAGCTAAGTCTATGCAAACTGTTAAAGATTTTTTGCAGGTGCAGCCACCAAGTTTAGTAGAAATTGGCCTACTAAGGGATGGACATATCCTGCTTATGATTCCCAGTCTAGGGGTAGGTCTAGGCGTGGTAGGGGCAGAGCTCAAGGTTCTTTTAGGCCTAGAACAGGGAGTTCACCTGCTCAGACTTCTGGTGAGGGCAGGGGTCAGTCCTTTCGTAAGCAGACCCAATGACCTGCCTTTTCAGCTGCCAGTAGATTCTCGTCTGGCAGCTCCTTTGGGAGGAAGACTGTCTCTTTTCAAAGAAAATTGGGATTTAATTACTCAAGACAGATGGGTGTTGGATATCATTCACCACGGTTACAGGTTTTATTTCCATACATTGCCCCCTTTCAAAGGCATGCCAGACGTTCCTCCTCCACAAAGGAAAGAGGCTCACAAGCAAATTTCTCTGTTACTCCAAATAGGGGCCATTCAGCCAGTTCCTGTATCAGAAAGGGGCCTAGGATTTTATTCTCGCCTGTTCCTAGTACCAAAGAAGGGGAACACGTGGAGACCAATTTTGGATTTGTCTATCCTCAACACTTATCTGGACATTCCCAAGTTCAAGATGTTGACGTTACAACAGCTTTTACCTCTGCTGGGCAAAGATCTCTGGATGGTAACTTTAGATCTCAAGGAAGCTTACCTTCATGTGCCTATAAGACTAAGTTGCAGGAAGTATCTGCCGAGCTGGAAATTCTCATTATCAGTTCTCTGCATTGCCCTTTGGCTTATCTGCTGCGCCCAGAGTATTCACAAAGGTTCTGGCTCCAATGATAGCTTACTTCAGGCTAAAAGGAATTCAAATCTATCCTTACTTGGACGACTGCCTGATTCTGGCTCAAGAAAAGGAAGACCTTCTACAGCATCTGGAATATGTTATAGCAGTGCTAAGATGCCTAGGGTATTCTGTGAACGAAATAAAATCCAGTCTAGTACCCTCTCAAGACATGTGCTTTCTGGGTGTGAGACTGAATACAGCAGCCCAGATGGCCAACCCCGGACAAACAAAAGAGTCTATCCCTTTACTTCCATCAACTATCTCATCAGTCCGTGCTGACTGCAAGGACAGTCCTTCAAGCATTAGGGTTCATGGCATCTTGTATTCTGGTGCTTCCCAATGCCAAACTGCATATGAGGAAGCTGCAATGGTATCTCAAACATGTATGGACACAGCACTGCCAGGATTTGGACACTGTCATTCAAATAATACCTTGCCTTCAAAAAGAATTTTTGTGGTGGGCTCAGGAATGTCACCTAAACAAGGGACTCTCTGTGACCCGGCCAGAGGCGAGTCGGATTTTAACGACAGATGCCTCGGACATTGCTTGGGGAGCTCATCTAAATGGAAAGTGGATACAAGACAAGTGGCCTGCCAGACTACAGCATCTACATATCAACATGAAGGAGATGTTAGCAGTCCAGTTTGCATTAATGGCTTTCAAGGAGTTACTTCTTCCAGGGCAGGTGTTGATTCTAACAGACAACACAACTGTCATGTGGTACATCAACAAACAAGGGGAACACATTCTTATCCTCTATGCAGGCAAGCAATGATTTTATGGGAGACTGCGCTCAGCTTGCAACTAACTCTTCAGGCAAGGTTTCTGCCGTGAGCACAGAACTCCTTAGCAGATGAGTTAAGCTGAAAAATCATGGATCCCCACATGTGTGACCTGGGTCTTCATGTATTTCAGAAATTGACAGTGTCATGGGGAACTCCAGACATAGATCTGTTCGCTTCTCCACTAAACCACCAGCTGCCAAAGTTTTGCACAAAGGGGTTTCATTACACAGCTTGGAAAGTGGATGCTCTTTCTTTCAGTTGGAAAAATCTTCATGTGTATGCCTTTCCACCTCTGCCTCTTCTTCCAAAGGTGCTCTTAAAGGTCAGACAAGACAAGCCAAGGATGATTTTAATAGCTCCAGATTGGCCTCGGCAACACTGGTACCCACTACTAAGGAGTCTGGTAAGGAAGCCTCCATGGCCTTTACCTTTGATTCCACATCTGTTATCTCAGAAGGACGGTCATCTGCTCAATGTCAAGCTCTCTTCATCTAACAGCCTGGCATATTCTGTGTTGAAACACAGCAGGTCTCAACTTCCTCAACAAGTTTTAAATGTGATTTTGGAAGCTAGGAGACCTAGTACAATGGAAGTGTACGCAGAAAAATGGAAGAGATTTTTATTTTGGAGTACAGCAAAGAATTTGGAGATTTCTGAGCCTAATTTGAGTGTGGCTCTTCAATATCTTACTGAGTTATTGGACAAAGGTTTGTCCTTCTCTTCCATTAAGATTCATGCTGCAGCAATTTCAGCTCACTACGATTGTGACCCACCATTGTTTTCGCATCCTTTGTTCAAGCAGTTTCTTAGAGGTGCAAAGAATATAAGACCCCCAGAGCTCCTACTCCTGCTTGGGATCTCAATTTTGTGTTGGAAAAACTTACTCTACAACCTTTTGAGCGCTACTGCTGAATTGAAATACTTGTCATGGAAGACTGCTTTTCTGTTGGCTATTACTTCTGCAAGAAGGGTGTCTGAGTTGCAGGCCCTTATGGCAGTAGAGCCCTTTTTGATTTTCCATAAGGATAGGGTATCATTACGTACTAATCCTTCCTTTATGCCTAAGGTGGTTTCTAGTGTGGCTTTAAACCAAACTATTCATTTGCCTACTTTTTATGCAGACCCCAAAATAAAGGGGAAAAGATTTTGCACACTTTAGATGTACACAGGCAATTGCGTTATTATTTAAGCAGGACTAAGGATTTTAGGCAGTCTCAGCAGTTGTTTGTTTCTTTTGCTTTGAGTTCAGGGCAAGCCTGTGTCAAAACAAACTATTTCTAGGTGGATTGGGTTTTGCATTGCATTTTGTTATTCCCATCATGGCAAGGAGATTCCAGCTGGGATTAGGCCTCATTCCACTAGGGCTACTGCCACTTCAACAGCATTTCTAAGGGGTGGCAACTAAGGATATTTTGGAGGCAGCTACTTGGAGTTCAGTGCATACTTTCTCTAAGCATTATCACCTTCCTCTCTACTCTAAGTCTAGGGCTGGTTTTGCCACAGCTATTTTGCAAGGCATGTTGTCAGCTCCTGCTTCTTTATGATTTGCCAGCCTCCCTTACCTCTGCTTTGGGATTCTACCCAATAGTTAGGACTGCAGCAATGTGGAATGAAGAACATAGTACAGTTTTGTACCTACCATAAATGTAGATGTTCGAGGATCCACATTGCTGCAGTCCCTCCCTCATTCCCTCTGTGTTTAGGGGTGGTTGTGTAGGTGAGGTTATATGCTGATAATTTTGTATATATTGTACATATTTTTGGTGCAGGTATATTGGGCCTTGTCTTTTTAGGGTCTTCTGACATCTGGGGCAAGAAAAGACTGAGGATATGACGTCGGTCATGCGCATTAGTACCCTGACGTACTGGCAGTCTAATGCGCCCTGACATATACTTTGGTATTCGGGCCGACTGGACAGCGGACTACCCAATAGTTAGGACTGCAGCAATGTGGATCCTCGAACATCTACATTTATGGTAGGTACAAAACTGTACTTTTTCTTTTGTAGGGAAGAGCTTCCCCAGGGGATCGAGCTGAAGAGTTTGACCTGTGATCTGTTGTACCCCCCCCCCCGCCCAATTCTGAAATCCCTTCATCAGTCTCTCACCCATTTAACCCCTTGCCATTTTCAGTTTTATTTACAGAGTTACTCTAGTTCCGTTTTGTTAATCTGTCAGGCAGTCATTACTCAGAATGAAGGAATATAATTTATTTCCATTTTATATGTGACTCGTTAATATATGTATACTATCTGTACTAGTTTGTTTTAATTTGTTTTGTATATACTACTTTTAGTTGTCTTGTACTTTTTACCTCTTTGTGAACACTGATCCCTACCCAGGCTATCAGAGCACTACCCCATTAAACAAATGTAAATTTCTCTCTCATCGGTCTTGCCCGTTATTCTTCCCTTGGATTAGAACTGGATAGTTCTAGGATCATGAATTGGGCAAATTAAGGAAATGATCTTATGTCCTTTTCGTTCTTTCTCACCAGTGAATTACAGATCTGACCCCTGGATCCGATTCGGCTGCATTTTTGCAGACTTTGATCATAATTCCCAAGCTTCTCCCTCTACCCATAATGCTGTGCACCATCCCCTACTCTGATCTCGTTTGCCACTATTGCGACAAGACATGGTTCTCCACAATCTTGAACTATAGCAAAAGTTGTGGGTGATTTTTGTCTTCTATTTGTTTATTACTTGCTGTAATTTAAGAACTGGGTACTTATCCTATTTCTCTCCCTCTTAAGTCTTTCTAATTTTCGCTGGAGTCTGATTAGATTTTTTTCCTCTCTCCATCCCTGTTCTGTGTTTTTCTTTTGCCCATTGGCACATTCTATTTAGTTATGGGCGTTTTATAGTTATAAAAAACATTTTGGTACTTTCAACTTTTGGTTTAGTGTGCAACTGGTTCACCAGTTGGAGCAGACGTGCTTTCTATCTCGGACTGTCAGAAAAACCTAGTAGATTAAAGAGATGCACTTCTTTTGGGCATAAAATCCCAAATTCAGATGTCCACAAGAAGTGTCTACTACGTGGGACTAAAACACCTCAATCCCCAGGGTGACATTTGTGCATCTTTCAACCCTTGTGCCCTTTCTGACTGGTACAATACCCTTATCTTAAAAGAATTGCTTCCAGCTTCATCTCCTCTATCTGGGGCTCAAACTCCATCCAAAACGCACTGTTGCAAGGAAACCAAAAAGCGAGCCCTCTGTGTCCCAGAGGTAGTCTTTGGAGCCTTCTGAGAAACTTCAAAAAACTTTTGATCTGACTTCTTCAAATCTGCAGTGTGTCACCTCCTGTTCTGATCCATTGATTCCCTTGGATCTGATGATGATTTACTCCTCCATCAACTCAGAGGTCTGATCCCAGGCCCTCTGAGACAGTCAGGAGCAGATCTCCTAGCTTCTTTCTAGGGCATATCTCACCTGCTTCGTCCTCCAAATTGCTTCAAACTCCAAGCAGACATTCCAGGCCTGCTTTGTCCAGATCCTCTAGGAGCTTGACGGAGGTCAGTATGAACAGGATGATGTAGAAATTCCTCAGGGCTCAGCTCCAGATGGGGTCTTGCCTGCTCCATCCCATCTTGGAACTGAGTGCCCCTGCTCAGTCTATATGGTGGTCTCCTACAATTTGACCCATGATTTCAGAGCCCAAGGATCTTGGTTAACAGAGTTGGAGTAGAAGAGGAAATCCCCTTACTCGACTCCTGTGATGTCCGTGACCCGCCCTGCTCTGATGCCATTGTATCAGAGCAGGTTTCTGATCAGAGAGGTTGGCATCTAGTCCAGGAGGTTGGGTTTGGTTGTGACACTGTTGGATCCTTTTCTCCTTCTTGCTGCCTTGGCATGGGGGAGGTTGGGAGGATTTTCCCCGGATCATTCAGCTTTCCTTCTCTGCTTCTTGCTGCCTTGGCATGGGGGAGGTTGGGAGAATTTTCCCCGGATCATTCAGCTTTCCTGGTAGTGGAAAGGGCGTTCTCCTTGCATAGAGATCTGTCCTCTTGCATCTCTGATTCTACATCTTGCCCTGCATCAGGTTTGAGTGCTGAGCCCATCATTCCTGTGCCTTCAGGTGAGCCTACACTTGGAAGCCTCCACACTCATTCCCCAAAGGGTTTTTCCCCATTTGTCCGATACCACTCCTTCGAAACACTCCATAAGTGAGGTACCTCGAAAAGACGTGCAAGAGGGGGCACATAGACTCCCCGATGGAGTCCCTTAATGAAGACACCAAATCCATTTTGAGGGAAAGGGGTCCCTTTGGAGCCATTCTGGAAGTCCTGAAACAGAAAGGTGGGTGGTTTTTCCAGCCTCCTCCTGAGGAAGTCTGTGTGTTATGGAGGCTTTCGGGACACCATCTACATCCTGGGTGACCCCCCCCAGTGGATGAACTTAAGTTAGATGAACTTGTGTTTGCTGTCAGCTGAGAAGTGAGAACATCACTTGAACTTTGAGGGACCATGTTGAATCTACAAGTATTTGTTTGAGAAGAGGTACAGGGCTTCCAAGTTGATGTCCGAGTATATTCAGAGTTTATCTTCAAATGATCCTAGAGAGAGGGGTTTGAAAACTATAATTGTTTGAGGAAAACCATTCTTCCTTAAAGCTCTTTTCAAAGCCATTCAGGCGTTAAGGCTGCATGACATGCTTCTTCCCAGTCAAAAAGAAAGATTGCTTGTGCTTCAGGAAGTGATTCCCAGCCTGATTTTTATATGGGAGATCGGCCTTTATTGGTCTGTTTTATCCCTGGACTCCTTTAAAGTCAGAATTTGAAGGAAATTTCTTCTATTTCTCCTGTGGAGCAGTCTTCCTGTCTTCAATTGCAATAAGGTTGTGAATTTTAGCATCCCTTTGTCTGTTTATACGTGTGTGTGTGTGTGTGTGTGTGTGTGTGTGTGTGTGTGTGTGTGTGTGTGTGTGTGTGTGTCTGTGTGTGTCTTCATGGATGGACTTGAAGATGCCTTTACAGCTGCATGTACTGTTCCTGGTAGTAAAGTTCCCATGTCTTAAAAAAATGAAACTGTACAATGTTCCAAACAACCACAAGTTACTGCTCTGTAACCATGTTGGAGATTCATCTGTTTCCTTGTCAAAGGCCATGTCTTGGGAGTACCAAATGACACGTACCCTTTGTTAAAAATGGCATGGCTTTTGACAGGCACAAGAGGAAAGTGCCTACATCTTCCAACCTGTCCTGCAGATCAATTAATTATATGCAAGCATCAGAATTTTCTGGAACTAGAACGTATTATGAGCATCTTATTTTATATCCAGAGTCGCCAAAAAATCTCTTAGCAGCCCTGCTGTTCCTGCTATGAAGAAGACTCGTGCTGGATTAACTTTGGACTGTAAATCCTCATTGCCCATCATAACTTCATCACAAGTCACCAAGCATTTCTTTGAAACACTGTTATGAGCTGCTGCAACTGTATCTGTTATGCATAGATACAAGTGGCGAAAGTCAGATTTCTCCCTGAGGACATCCGATCCCAAATTCTTAATGCTCCCCTTGGTAAGAATATTATCTGGTACCACTTCGGTAGAAGTATTGATGATTTGATGAGATGGTGTACTTGTTCCAAGCAAATTTTTCAGCCCTCTATTCTCAAATGTAATATAAATGATCCTTCTGTCCATGGGCCTTTATAGTAAACCATATAAACAATCCCAACAAAAGTCAGGGGAACAAGCATTTAAGCAGCAATGGCAGGGCAGCTCTAAGAAGAAAGGAGGGATAGTTGGGCCCAGGCACAGACTAACCAAATAGACTGACTATTCCCATCTTTCATTCCTTTTCCCCACCCCGGTAATTGTCTAAACCTTTCAAGATTGGTACTAGAAATTAATTCAAAATGGAATACAAGTGGTAAGGGGACTTATGAATTTAGGCATTCTCCCCATCCTCAAAATAAAACCCACTTTTCTCATTTTCCTGTATGCTATCACAATGCACTGTAGAATCTGTCTGGTACAGTCAGTCAAGGTGAAGGATTCTTTTCAGGGATTTTTCTAGTGCACAGCAGAAGCGACCTGGAGACCTGTTCTGGACTTCTAAGTTTTTATGTAAAAGTTCAAAAAATCAGAATGTTCATCCAGTAATTTTTGCCTTTTATCCCTCAAGTTTTGTGGTGACCGTGGGCGTAAAAGTTGCTCATTTACGTTCTTCTTCCAGAAGATTCAGATGCTTTTTAAAGTTTTTCTTGTTCACATTTTCATTTCTTCTTGAAAACCTTCAGAACTTTGGACAGACCAAATGGTAAAGAGAAGTCTCACTGAAGATGTGCATGTTGCAGACTGCAAGGTATTAACATATTTTCCTACTTGGAAGATTACCATAGTTTTGCATACTGTATTCAAAACTGTCGTGTGTAACCTCATATTGGGAAATCCTCTTATTAATTCTCAGATTAGCATTTTAGGGTGTCTGCTATACCCTTTTTTCTGCTAGAAAACTTTGCTAGGCAGTCTCTTCAATCCCCCTCCCCCCAAGCAATTCTTGACCACTGCAATGCAATATTTGTGGATTTTTGGGATCCCACTAGCCAGGTTACGAGAAATTCAGTGTTTTATTTTTAATCAAATCTGTCTGGACCCAGCACAATATCACAAACTATCATTCCAAGTTCCTGTGCATACCCTTTGTCAAGAACTTCACTGATGGATAGACCAATTGCTTCTAAATACAGGGCTTCCATTCCCTCAAAGCTCTTTCTTAGTGTTTAATTTATGGATGTACCTGACTTTGCTAGGTGGTGGGGGGGCTGTAACCAAGGAAATACAGGAACAGACTCTGGAACTATTATTTTTAAAGGGAAAAACACAAAGAAATTGTGGTTAATAGCTTTTTAAATCATTTATCAATACTATCCACAGCAGGAATTTTAATTGAAAGGGCCCATTGTGTGAATTTTCCAAACTTGGCCACAAGAAAGCAACCTAGATCTTTTGTTAGAAAAGATGAAACCCTGCCAACAGGAGGAGTTGATTCTGATAAAACTGTAGTAGGACAAAGTACTAAAAGTGGGAGACTGAGTATTGGTGGGAAATGATTACTCACTGTACATCAGGCAGAAGAGGAGTACATTTATTCCACTGATCGGGGAATGTCGAAGCAGGTATGAGATTCAAGATACTGTACCTAGCTGTTTCCAGAAAATTTTTTCCTGGAGGGACGAAAGTATTTTTTGATGTAGAGCTTTCTAAGGAAGAAATGCAAAAGGTTGTCCAGCAAAAGGTGAGTTACAAGCAATAGAATGTCCTGTTTTTTTTTTTTTTTTTTTTTTTTTTTCTTCTGGTAATAATGATAGACCTGTGCCAGTGAAACCTTTTCCACTGTTTTCAACGGAAAATGCTCGAGAGAGTCAAAAAGCACAATAGTTGACTAGAAGAACCGGGAGCAAGTTGGAAGTGAAACGGAGACTGGGTTTAGGAGACTGAGAGCAACAGGAATAGGAGACTGGGTTTAGGAGACTGAGAGCAACAGGAATAAAACTAGCAACAGAAATTGAGAAATGTGTGATTTACAAAGCATTAATTATATTTGTGAAACACGGAACAAGAAAACCTGGAAATATTGGACATTTTTGGCTTTGTTTAACTTGTAGGGGACTCTGAAGCATATTCCCCACTTCATGCCATTAATGTTTGAAAGAACATTTCGGGGGGGGGGGGGGGACGTTAACTTGAGTAAAGCAAAATGTTGTGTTTTTTTTTTCTTGGTTATTTTTGAGTGTAATGGGAATATTGAAGTAAACGTGCCCTTGTTTTTTCCTTCCTTCCTTGCTTGTTTTCTCCTTGTTCAGTTTTAGTAAATGTAGGCACTGCAATGTGTATACAGTGTGGAATAGAGCAGGATCCAGGAAACATTGATGTGCAATTTCCACTCTTGCCTTAGGGGGAATGACTGGATTAAGTCCCTTGGTTTGATTTAGTAACATGCTTTAAGAGGAAGCAAATAAGTAAAAAGAACATTGGCAAATGAGTGCTCGTAGAAGTAACTCCTGTTTCTCATGTCTGCATGGCAACATTGGCAAACGAGTGCTCGTAGAAGTAACTCTTGTTTCTCATGTCTGCATGGCAACAATTTGATAATGAGCAATAAAAACAAAGTAGTTATTTCTTTCAATGGCTAGGAGATGCTGCTTTCTGGAAGCATTTAACACTTTTCCCAATCTGGGAGAGTAATAAAGATCAGACCAAACCAAATTTGGTAGACTCACAGGATGTACCATGCATCTTAGTATGCATAACCACCACCTTTTTAGGTTAACCTAAATAAGTGTGGTTGTCGGCCTTGGATTTTAGGAGGATAAGACTTCAGTATTTGAAGACGTGCGTAGTTTTGTGCATTAGTATTAAGTTAAATATGTTTTAGGGGTGTCTTGGGGGTGTGTTTAAGGGCTTTCAGTAAAACAAAATTTAAGATGTGACACAGGCCGAAATGGGTATGAGAAGAAACGACTGTAGAAAAGATGAGAGGTTAAAAGGTTGGAGGGAATACCTGCCAAATATTGGTGTACGCATGCAACACAAAAGCTAGAATTAGACATTTAACAAAGTCACATAAAAGGTGGAATGATTAATTTTTAACTGACACTTTCTGTATTATTTTTAAATATAAATGGTCTCACAGATGTATACCAAAAAAGAGAATGTAAACTATATTAAAATGTAGAATGCAAGTAGCTGTGCTACAGGAGATGTATTTGGAAAGAACTGAACATGTGAATTTGAGAGATTTTTTGTGTGGTTATTCAGTGGAATACCCTGGGACAAAGGAGTATTTATTTTAATTGCAAGATGATATTCAGTAGTGATAGAGGATAAAAATAGGTTTGTAGTGCTAAGGGGCTACTGGCAAGGGAGGAGGCTTGCACTGGCATAGATTTTATATTTAAAGAAAATTCTTTTGAGAAATCCATTTTCATTAGGGGATATTTCATGTGGAGACTGGAATTTGATTTGCAGCAGTGAAGATGTATTTGGGGGACCCATAACTGAAAATATACCAAAGGAGACGGTACATTTTTGAAGAAAGGTGTGATGATATAATATTTCACATGGAAGATGTGAATTCAATAGTATTTCAGAGTGAATTTTACATATTCCCCAAGATAAAAAGAAATGGTCTAGACTGGAGAGAACATGTATTTCACAGAAACCTGCATTTAATTGAAAGCTTTGATATGTATCCAATAACTTTTTGTTTCATATCGCAAGCCAGTAATGACTAAAAATAAGTCACTAGCACTTTCCACCTATCTGTTGAAGAGGAATTTAAGGAATCTATATAAATTATTCGCAAGTTAGTTATTAGAGGAGAAAAAAATTTTTCTGAAAATATAGCTAGGGAGTTTAAAAATATGGTGGAAATAAAGAAAATGAGACGCTTAAGAAATGACAAAAAATATTTAGAGGGGCTGGCAAAGGTTAAAGTATATGCAGAATAGGGGCAGATCTCCCAGAACAGGAGGAGCAATTACAGAATGTTAAACAGAAAATAAGGGATTATCTCTCTAATATGCACAAGTTTAGAAATATTGCTGTTAAGCAACTGCTTTTTGATTAGAACTCCAGAGCACAGGAACTTTTAGCGCATTAACTTACAGGATTGTCTCCAAGTTTAGGGAGCTTAGAACAAGGAAAAGAATGAGATCCTGTAGAGGTACTGGAAATATTTAGAAAATGTTAATAACGTCTTTATAAAGCAGAGAAATATAAAAATCCAAAAGGTACAAATGGAAATGTTTATAGAAGAATTAATTATGCCAAGGTTGGTGGTAGATGAGGCTCAATTACCAACAGGATAGGAGAAGATGAGATAAAAATGGTGTATAAGCAATCCACAGGAAAGTCCCTAGGAATAGATGGTATTCCTGTATAAGTTTGGAAGCTAGGAGGGAAAAACTGACAAGATCCGGAAGGTTTTATTTTGCAGTATTTGAGGAGGAGGAGCACCAACATCCCAGAAGAAAGCTGTGGCGGCTACAATATCAAAAAGGGTAAAGACCCATTAGATCAGTTTTGTACAGGCCCATTTCAATCCTAAACCTTAGTTATAAAGTGTTGTCTATAATGGCTAAAAGAATGCAAAGGTGATGCCAAAATTGGTAGACATGGATCATTGTGGTTTTGTGGAGGGGAGCCAAAAATTTGACATGAGCAGAACATTGATGGTGCAGACTGAGGCGGAATGCAAGAAAATACCACTTTGGTGGCAGGTCTTGAAGTGGAGAAAACATTTGATAGAGTAAGTTGTGAGTTTGAGCAGGACAATGGAAACAGTTGCATTCCTTAATAAAATTGTAAGGTTCATTTAGGAGGCTATATGAGGGATCAGAGGTGAGTTAAGTGGTTGGGTTCCTCTCTAATTTCTGTTTGAACAGAGGAACCAGCAGGTGTCCTCTCTCCCCTTTGCATTTTATTTAGAACCATTGGCAAAGACTCAGAAATTTGAAGGATATAATTGGTGTGGTAGTTAAGAAAAGCTGGCTGTATTTGCAGGTGTTTTATACTTAATAAAACCAGGAAAGGGCATTTCAGTGTTGTGTAACATTTTGAGACTGTTTCATATCTTTCCAGGATACAATATTAATGAAGCTAAAACTAAGGCAATGGCTGTAAATTATGTTCCCACACACACTGGTTCAGCAATATCCATATTTATGGGAACGTAATAAAATGTACTTTTAGGAGTATGGATTAAAAAGGATTCTGATGTGGCAGCTAAGGATATGTGGGAAGAGACTAAAAAAGCGAATACAAAAACTGAGAAATTGGAAGCTCTGATTTATGGGTATGGATAGCAAGATCCCAAGCAGTTAAAATGTTTAGTTCCTTCAGTTTTATACACAGGTCAGACATATTTTCATCAACCTGAGGAGAAGTTATGGATAGCAATTAATAGAGCCAAATGATTTTATCTGGGAGGGGAAGACTGCAAGAGTCTAATGGGATAAGGTGATTTTTCCGGTAGAACAAGGCAGTCTGGGATTGCCTGATTTTGAAGGCGCATTTCAGGGCTACACATTTTAAGAAAGGAGGAGAGACTGCAAATTTGGATGCAGTTCATTTAAGGAGAATAACAATAACCATACACTATTACTTTCCTAAACTTTCAGAAAGTATTTGAAGAATTTAATCCAGCATGGAAACGCACAAAGGGGATTCTGCCAATAGGGATACAGATGGTAGGCAAGAAGGGGCTGGAATTTATTGGAGAGAACTGGCGAAAGAACCAGGGCATTGGGAGCAAATAATTGTGAAAGGTAATAGAGTGGAAAGAGGCCAGGAATTTATTTGGACTGCAGGCTAGAGATTGCCTTTATTCTGATATCGGTCTTTGATCAGGATGGCAGAGAAATGGGAGGATCCTAAGCAAAAGAACAGCACTGGGAGAGTTTTTAGTAGGATCTAGAACAGAAGCTGCTGTTAGAGGAATAATTGAGACCGCATGTCGAGTATTGCATGATAACTATAAATCTGAGGAGGTTAAAAAGGATTGGGAAAAGATTGGATGAGCAATTTGCAAATAAATAATGGATATATGCATGTCTCTAAACCTTTGAGTTTGTTGCATATTTGGAAATCTTTGCTTGGAAGTGTTTATATAGGTGTTTTTATCCCCCAAGTAAACTCCAAAGTATTTTCCTCAGGTGTGTAGGTGTGATGGGGAAGAAACGTAATTGGGAACGTACGTAATTGGGAACGTACATAGTGGGAGTGTAATGAGGAGTTTAAAAATTCCCTGCAGACTTCTCTGTCAAATATTGGGTGAGAAAATTGGTAGGACTAAGGAAATTTATTTTTTTGCGCCATCATACAGAATTGGGATTGCCTAGACATATTAAGGCCTTGCTGAATCAATTTGTGGAGGCTGCCAAAAAACAATTACTAAAAATTGAAACTCAGTCTAACCCAACTGTACCAGAAGTAGTGAATGCAGTAACTGATAAAAGTACTGAAAATGGGATCTTTAGAAAAGGGTAGGAGCAAATTGCATAGAAAAAAATGGAAATTGTGGGAATCATACATGCAGACGTGGAATAAGGTGTAAAGTAAGGCAGGATATGAATGAGTTATGTAATGTTTACTGACTGACTGGTTAGATTAAGTAAATGTATAATTTGCAACTAAAATGTCAATGTGGTTTTTCACTTGTATTTGTATATGATTGTGTGGTACTTGCATATTATTACAACCAGATTTACGAAGACCTGTAATTTGTAACGTTTGCAAGAAAGCATGTATGTTCACCTATCAAGGGGCGCGTAAAATGTTAGTGTCAGAAAATTTTGCACACAGGAAGAGGAATAACAGCAGAATTCCTCTTGCCTGGTAACATCCCAGGCGGACCTATACATTTGACTGCTGCTTGTCTGTGTAGTCGTTAATGTTGCAAGTCATGGAAAGTCACCACATTCCCAACCAGAAAATGAGTCAGGACCATGGCTCGTTGACCTAAACTGACCCCTTTGTTTAGAAAGGTCCTTTTGCGGGTATCTTGAGTAGTTACATACCCCCGGTTACAGTCCAGACTCTCAGAAGGCACATTAATGCAGTTGACTCTGAAGTACTGATTTTAAAAGTGTGGTTCTGTTGGTGGAGGTTTACAGACATCAGTCCCTGCCTCTTTCTCTGTAATGGTATTTACTATCTGTGTATGACACAGGACTTGATAAAAGCTGTTCTGCCCTTAAAAAGCAGTCAAACCAGTTTATTTTAGCAAGTGTTAGTATACATAAAACCCTGTGCACTGGAAACTGTCATGATCCATAAGCAGGAATGTGACCTTTTTAAAACAGTCTGCCACAGCAATCCCTCCTCGAGCAAGCACTGAGCTCTTAGTGAGTGTTGTCCCCAAAAACCTCTGTGCATTTCCTGAGTCACTTTCCATTAGCTAAGAGGGTAATGAAGAATGCAGGAATTGTAAGGTGGTGCGCCGCTGCAGAGTTGCGGAATAAATGAGGTGCGTCAGCCAGAAGTACAAACTTTCAACATTTCTGCTCTTCCTGCCTCATTACTGCTGTGACAAACTACTGGCAACTTCTTTACAGACCCCATTTTAGGTTAGGCAAAATGTTTCTGCAGGAAAATAGACAAGTTATTGCACTTTATAAATCTGGTTGCGATTTAATATGCAAGTACCGATTTTGTGTTGTATTAATTTTAATAAAGATTTTTTTTTGTGTAACATTTAATAATAAAACGAAAGACTTAAAACAACACTCTTGCTTCATTGTCAGTCAGCAATCAGCTCCCAATATCTCAGACAATCCATCCCACTTTATTTTGATGTTAAAAGTAACTAGCCTTTTGGAAAGAATGACCAGTACATGATTGTACTCTTGGATGTTTGTGGGCTTTTGATGCAAAGGGTTGAAGATCTAACCTGTAAATATCAGTATGATAATGGTGAGAGAGGGAAACCTCCGACTACTTCCCAGGTGACCTGAGTTTAAGCTTTTAGGGCATGTGACCTAGTTAGCAGGTAGTGTAGACCTGTATATCCTACTTGCTTGCTTTCCTGATTAAGGAAGGGACAGGGCACATGACTTTGGGGGGGGGGTGGCTAGCATGTGGTTAATCAAACAAGCTGCTGGTTTCCTTCATTGAGTACATACAGTGGAGTTTGCACTTGCAGAAAGGTAAAGCATTGTGGCTCTTGTAGTAATGCAGGTTGTGTGCCCTCCTTCCCTTGCGTTCTGTATACCATCAAGGACATAAATAACCCTCATGGCTTCCACGTTACTCAGTCTGGGCATGATCCCTCCCATCAGTAGGGAACGAATGGGCTCGAGTCCAGAAGGAGGTGGCTTGAGGCTTGATTTCTGTAGGTAAAATGATAAACAAGGAAACTTACTGTACACATTCACAAATCATAACCAAAGCTGCACTCTTAGAACCTTGGCTGTAGTAGCACAACATAGATGCACTTGGGAGTTAAGAAAGGTTTTTAAAAAATACACCTGCCCCTCTTCATAATGCCAGCTTTTATCTGTACTGTCCAGTGCCACTAATTCAATTACATTTAAAACCAACAGAGGGCACTTGCGCCCATAACAGTCTTCCCCCATCCGTTAGTGCTCCAGAATGGGGAAGAGCTGCCAAACAGCTTGTATAACTAGTCACAGAAATTTACTGTCATAATTGGGGAAACCTCAGCAAACTTGTGACTATAAATCATTCTAAATATTTAACTTTTTGTTTCAATTCCCTTACTGCACTAACAAGACTCCAGTAGACCTAAACCACACTGGAAAATACACATTTCTGGACCTCAACATTTCAAAAAGTTTATGTAGAAGCATTCCCAACAAAGTTGTTGACTGCTAACCCAGTCTTTGTCACTGTCATCTGTAAAGCTCCAGTAGTAAAAACAGAAGCTCTTTAGAAGTTAGAGAATGGACTGAACAAAGAGCTCAACAGAATAGACTGGAAAGTTCTCGTTGGAAGTGACAGCCATTGAAATGTTCAATTCAGAAATTTAAGTCATAATAGAAAAACATTTCCCATTTAAACCAGAGAGTAAAAGTGAAAAAATGCGTTTGGATAATGGTAAGCTTGTGCTAGCTCTTCAGCCTGCCTTTGGTATGAGTAGAAGTGAATCAACAAACTGCAAGCATCTCAGACATTCCTAGATTCGAGCAGCCTACCACCTGGGAAAAGCAGTAAGTCATTCACCCAAGTGCTTTTGGCATGTAATAAGACATTTGTCAAGGCAATCCAAAAAGGAACATTTCCTGCATGTTATGGAATTCATCCTTTTTTAAAATGCATGGGCACCACCGGTTTTCTCTTCCAACCACAGAACAGAGTAATAACCACCCAAACCATACAAGTAAATGTACTACCACTCAGTCTCTCAAACCTGGAAGCCTAATCTAAAATGCTTTCTAACCAACTTTCTTTTTCATTGGCTGCTTTAGAAATGGGTTTACAATATGAAAAATTGCCTTTCCTTCACTTTGTCAAGTTTCATTGGATCAAACTAATACCCCCCCCCCCCCCCCGGGACTGTCTATTTACCTTAATATTGTACCCACTACCAAAACGTGTTGGGGTGGGGAATGATTCCCAAGCAAATAATGTGTGCATAATAAATGTCTACTTACTGACTCAGCACAGTTTTAAATCTAATGTTCTTAACTGCTATCTTTGCAGTGACTAGCACAGTTTATTCCATTACAGAAGCAGACAGCAGGACAGGTGATGTTTGAATTGAAGACCTTTGAATATGCAGGCCTCCTTATTCTGAAACGAGGATTTAGCAACTCTTCTTGCATGGATCTTAAGTTGTATTGAAAATCTTTCCTTAATATGTGGGGGGGGGGGGGGGTACTCTTGCCAGATGGAACCTTGACATGTGGTGTACATCAAAGCTTTGTACTGGGGCCATTGTTTCATATTTTTTTATAAACAATATGATTCTCCACACTGCCTAACTCTGTAGGCTATTTTCCTTGGAGATGATGGTTACTATACAAAAATCGGTCCCTTAAGAGATGCAACAGAAACCCAATTAAAAACTTGGGTCAGTGTGCAACTCTGTCTGCTGTTACAATGTTCGGAGCCTATCCGAAGCCCTGTAGGAATGCACTAAACCCATACGATCACAAATCACTCCAGTGTAAAGCTGCAGATAGTCAAGGAGGGATCAAAGTGCATTTTTAACGTTTAGCCTGCAGTCAAGGGGTTAATTCGGTGATTGAGTAAACTCTGTTGACCCATTGGTGCAGGTGCTTAGTTTATTCTTTTGTAGTTACCTTTTTCTGTGTTTTAAAATGGCCATTAAATTAGCTTTAAGAAGTAAGGGAGAGAAACTGCCTCACTTGCAGCACATATGCAAGGTAGTTACTTGGCTAGTATAGTGACTGTATGAACCATGTAATTACCATACAGCTTCCTGTTTAAAGGGAGCTTTAACCTGGAAGTTAGAGGCTGTGATGAGTATTAACACGATTTCTCACTTACTCCATGAACCTAGAGGACATGGATAACCATCTTAAGGGCAGCTGCCTACACTGACTAGTAATACAGCTGACTGCATTGCTTTCTTGACTAGTCTCAAGTCATGTGACTAGTCTACCTGGCCTTACAGGCACATGGGTTTTTTAGAGATGAGATTTTGTAATTTCTGGCGGAGAACAAGATAGAGCTGTGAATAGTGATAACACTAGACTCTGCTCACATCATAGATTTTTTTAACTGATCAGTGTTTGGGTGTAGAGCTTCATGACGCAGCAGTTTAAGCTCTGCTTAAAATACATTCCTGTGGGTATTTTTTTCCACTTCTAGCTTTCACTTGTGATACTGTTTACTAGTTATTCTAATGACCTCCAAAGTGACCATTGCTGTGCCTTGGTTAATGAGGGTATAGGTGGGCACAGAGTGGTCAAAGTTCTAAGTTGAAATGCACATCACGATTAAATGTTTTTGTTTCGGGCTGGAAACTAGATTTTTGTGCAATAGTAGTAGACACGGTCCACAGCAACCTACACTTGTATTTATGGCAGTCAGTATTTGGAATATCCTATAGCAACAAGTGGAAATACATTATCGTGCATGTTGTTTCACTTTTGATAATCTTGCTTGTGATTTCCAGAATGTGTGGAGGGATAGGCTGTGTATGAAAGCAAAGGGCAATTGCAGGATTCAAGCCAAGCCACTCTTAATGTGGCTTGTGTATGCATGAGCGGCAGCACGTGTGCATGTTTACATCCCCAAGAGAGGTTAAAATTATTGCTGCTGTTATGATCCGATAGCGGTATACATGGAAGGTGGATGCAGCTTTTGATAATTGAGAGAGCAGGCATAATGGGAAGAACAGGGTTGTTGCATGATCATCGTTTTAAAAATAAATCTGTTGCTTGTTTGAGAGTATAAGGTGTTTTTAACAGCAGCAAGTTGAAATGGGTTTCTATGTCTTTGCTTTCTGCTATCTTCTTAGTGAGGCTTTGTAGGTATAGAGAATGTGGCTGTCATGTTTTGGAAGCAAGTGATATATGAAAACAAACTGCTGATGTTTTTCGTGTTTCACTGTTGCAGTCATTGCACTTGGGTTATCCTGCTGGCAGGCTACCCTCAGTCGGCCTGAATTCCAAAGTATAGGTCCGGCTTCGGCTGCTGTCGCCTCTTCCCTGCCGTCAGTGTGCCAGGGGTATAAAAGATGCAGCCGATGCTATTTTCTTCAGTCTTTCTTGCCGCATGGTGTCCGAAGCATAAGCAGTTCGCAAGTGTCAGTTGGCAGACTCCTGAGATTTTCGTGTTCAAATTTCAGATCCGAAGTATTCATTAAAAGCCTAGTACCCCGTTGGGGAAACTTTTTTTTTTTTTTTTTTTTTCTTGCTCCAGACCGATGTCAGAAAAAGTTAATTGTATTTCTTGTGGGAAGCAAATGCCTCATAAGGACTTTCATTCTTACTGTATTCCTTGCCTAGGCCCTGACCACAACGTTGCTAGTTGTCAGTTTTGTGCTAGATTTAACCAATGCACTATTAAGCGTCTGTATGATTATGCTTTGCACTATTTTGGCAGAAGATTTAATTATGCCATGTCTTCGGATAGCCACCCGACTACCTGAATTCACAAGAAGCACAAAGAAAAGGACAGGCATCTGAGGTCCAAAACCGACTACGAGGCTTCTAAGCCAGTCGCCTTCGCAGTCCCTGACGCCCGCTACTTTAGACCTGCAGGCCACTACAGACTCCCACGTGGAGTCACCTAGGCCGCTGGAAGGTCAAGGTATTGGACCTTCGGAGACTATTCCCTCAGATGGGTCAGGAGCCGCTGAGCAGGCATCGGTTTCTGAGGGTGTTTTCAGACCATTTCAATTATACATTAAAACTACTTCAGCTTTGAAGGCAAAGACTAAAGCACCCTTAAAGACAACAAGTACAACAGCCTCATGGACAGGCCTCCATGCCCAAAAAAGAGATACTCAAAATGGCCGAAGACTTAATTACTTTGATCAGGGGTTCCCATCCCCCCACCCGATAAAAGGCCTAGACGAGACAGAATATAAATCTTCAGATCAAGTTTCCATTTCATCTGATTCCTCTTCTCATCAGGAATACTCTCTTCCTCCCTATGAGGGTTCTGATGCTGAAGAATCTATCCCTTCAGCCTCTCCTGAGGATTACTCTTTTGGGGAAACCTTGCATACCATGAGGGAGCACTTCTACTGAGAGAGCCAAGATTTTTCAGAATCTAAGAAAAGGCTCAGACTTCCTTTTGCTACCACAACAAAGGCCCCTAGCTATTCCACATGTTATACATTGTTGATGTATTTTCAGAGTCCAGTCTGACCCCTGACTCCTTAGCTCCAGCTCCTGTTAAGCCGGACAGGTACTACAGGGTCCCTGACTCTCATAAATACCTTTTCAAAAACTCTGCTGCTGAGCCAGAAACCATCTCTCAGGGTTCCAAAGGGGTCAAGGCTTCCTCTGCAAAAAACCCTACCCCCTCTGACAGGGATTCTGGGGTTGGACAGATGGTGAAAAAATTTACACTTCCACCACCTTGGCTATAAGGGCTCGAAAATTGTCAGTTTCATATGCTCAAATATCAGCAATATATTATGACACTGCTTAAACAGAAAATGTTGACAAATTCTGAATGTGCAGAAAAAGAAATGCATGATTTATTGCATGAAGCTGAACAAGTTGGAAAGCATACTTTGCAATGTGGTTTTGATTCTTTGGAGGCCTCCTGCAGAGCTGCTGTTACGGGTTCTGTCATCAGGAGGCATGCTTTGTTAAAGGAACAAAGTCTGCCTGATCATGTCAAAGCAAAATTACTAGATGCTCCATTACAGCATGATACTTTTGTTTGGTGTTAAAGCAGAAGAGGTGTTAAAGAAAATTGAAGGCGAAGCTAAATCTATGCAAACAGTTAAAGATTTCTTACAGGTTCAGCCTCCAAGATTTAGCAGACACTGGCCTACAAAGAATTGGTCCTTTCCAGTATCAGACAGACCACAAAGGGGCAGATACAGAAGCCCAAGAGGCAGATCCCCCAAGGTTCGTACAGGTCTAAACCAATGGGGTGCTTCTACCTTCTAGTGTGGAGAAGACAAATCACAACCATACAGGTGTAACAGTCCAAATGACTTGCCCCTGCCTGCACCCAGCGCTTGTCTTCTGGTAGCACCTTTAGGGGAACACTAGCACTTTTTTCTCAAAACTGGCACATAATAACCCAGGACAAATGGGTCCTAGACAGTGTCACAAGGCTACAAGTTTCACTTCCATACTCTGCCAAGGACAAATGGTTGGCCAGACTTGCCAAAACATCAGTGGGTAAAGGCGCAAAAGCAAGTCTCATTCCTCATGGACATGAGGGCCATTAAACAAGTACCAGAGCAAGAGCAGGGACAAGAATTTTATTCAAGACTGTTCTTGGTACCAAGAAAGGACAAGACCTGGAGACCAATACTGGACCTATCTATTCTAAACATATTTCTGGATATACCAAAATTCAAAATAGACTACAGCAACTTCTGCCCATGCTGGGCAAGAAAGCTTGGCTTATGACTTTAGACCCAAAAGAGGCATACCTGGATGCCCCAATCAGACAAATATGCAGAAGATACCTCCGATTCAAAGCTGGCTCAATGCACTGCCCTTTGGCTTATCTACTGCGCCCAGGGTCTTCACAAAGTGCCTGGCACCAGTAATTGCATTCTGCAGACAGAGGAATACAAATATATTCTTACTCGGATGACTGCCTCATTCAAGCAGAGAACAAGGATGTTCTACTACAGCATCTGGCGTTTGTAAAGCGATGCCTAACAGGGCTAGGGTACAGTGTCAACGAAAATAAATCAAAACTAGTACCCTCTCAAGCGATATTCCTGGGTGCAAGCTTAAATACAATTGCCCAGATGGCTTATCTCATGCCAGACTAAGGCAAGTGACTACCTATTTCAACCTGTTGGAAACAAAGGCCCAGTTATCTGCAAGAAAAATTCTGAAGGCTTTCGGCTTCATGACATCCTGCATGCTACTAATTCCATATGCCAGACTGCATAGGAGGAAACTTCAGTAGTACCTGAAAAGTGTTTGGACTCAACATTGCCACAGCCTGGAAACAAAAAATCTGAAGTAGGAACTCCATTTGTCAGCAACCTTTGGGATACGGATCCGATCCGGCAGCTTCTATCATAGCATAGATCCGAGCTCCTAGCTCCTCCCCTTACCCATAATCCCCTGCCTACCCTAACTGACCTCTGATCTAGTTTGCAGCTCTTCAAGCAACAGCTAGGTTCCAGAGCTCTTAGCGTTTTTGTGAAAAAAAAAGGTTTTTCCTCTGAGTGAGTGATTGTGTGTGCGTGGTAGGTTTACCCTCAACACTAATCTTATTATTATTTTAGCTTTTCAGCTTAAATTTAATTTATAATATTTCTCCCCCGCTGGTCGTAACGTGTGTGTGTGTGTGTGTGTGTGTGTGTGTGTGTGTGTGTGTGTGTGTGACTTGAGTGTTAGGGGCCTAATGAGTCTGCTTTACTGTAGTAATGTCGGAGGCCCCTAAAGCCATTTTTTCGAAATGCACAGAGTGTGGTCACAAGCTTTCACCGGCTGATGGCCACACTCTGTGTGTTAGGTGCCTTGGGGTTGAACACCTCTCTTCGGGGTGCACGATTTGGGCAACGTTCAACCCCAGGGCACTCTAGGATCGTAGGTCGAAGCTAGTCCTGGCGGGCCTTCTACCCCCAGACTCTGCTTCGGCCTCCAGTACTTCGGTGCCCGCTACCCCCCCCCCCAGTAGCGGTCACTCCTGCCTCCGACCGGGACTCAACCTCCCACTTCGGCTCTGGAGGATAGGGAGGCCAGGAAAGAGAAGCGGCGGGAGAAGCACCTTAAGCGGCGGGCCGATGACTCATCGGCCCCGACCACCAAGAGGGCTTCTCCGTCCAAGTCTTCTCCATCTCCTCCTCCTCGTATCCGATACCCTTGTTTCTCCCCGTGACCCGAGGAGGAGGTGATCCGGTCCCAGTCGAGGTCATCGAGGCGACATTCCAGGTCTGCCTCGGTGGCCTCTTTGAGGTCCACTTTTAGCATGTCTGATGCGGACATGGACCGGATGATGAGGAGATTCATCCAGGCCCAGATGCAGATGGGAGTGCTCTTGCCCCCCCCCCTCTGGGGGGGGAGGAGCTTGACCCCTTTTTTCGCTCCTATAGCTCCTTCTCCGACCCGCATTCCGGGTTCAGAGTGCTCTGAGCAGAGCCGCGTTGGATCCGGGGGTAGGTCGGAGCCGACCGTGCTGGGCACGTCTGCTCCGGCTCCCTCGAGTTTGTTGGATCCGACCTCTCCGAGCTGTGGGCCGAGCTTCGGATCTGAGGGATTCTGTGTGCTTTCGGCTCCGTCCCGTTCTGAGCACACTGGTCCTTCGGATCAGACGTTCTCGGCGTGGGAGTCGGATCTCTGATCCGTCTGAGAGCGGCTCCCCCTTGGCTTTGGTGGAGAGGGCACCGTCGAGTGCTTCCAGGCCTCCGGTCCTGGCTTCGGCTCCCTCCCGCACTCCTTCTCATCTGGTCCTGGCTCCCCTCATCCGGCCCTTGGGGCAGCTTGCCTCAGCGCCTCTAGGAGTTCCAGTGGAAAAGGATACAGCCCGTGAGGACTACTCTGACAGCCCCCCGAGGAGATTCCTCACGAGGCAAAGTGCAAAAGGAGGCACATAGACTCCCCTGAGAGTCTCACCGAAGATACGGACTTGGGTGAAGGGGAAGGCTCCCCTAGATCACCCCCCGAGGATGAAGGGGAAGGCTCCCCTAGATCACCCCCCGAGGATGTCTCCTTTGGAGACATCATGGAAATGCTCAAAATCAGGGGTGGGTGGTCTACCCCCAAAGCTTCCTCTGATGAGTCCATATTCCTTGAGGCGTTTGACGCAGGGCCATCTACCTCTTGGGTGTCCCCTCCATGCGACCCCTTGGTGGATCTTGTATCCTCTAGGGCTTGGAAGGAACCGGACACCGTAGAGCCGATCCCCAAGTGTCGGGACAAAATTTGAGCCCCCCCCCTGCAGAGAGATCACACTGGAGCAGAGGTCCCCCTGTGGATGCCATGTTGGTGGCTGCAGCCACCAAGAAAGAGTTGGCTCAGGAGAGTCCCACGCTTCATCCTCCGAGCAAGGAGTCTCGCGCGATGGACCGTCTTGGGAAGCGGGCCTTCAGTTCAGCGACCTTCTGAGGGCCTTGAACTACATGGCACACGTTATTCGGATGCAGCGGGATCTAATTAAGGAATATGCTGCCCCCCCAGGGTCCATGTCGGAGGGAGACAAGGATCTGTACTCCTCCCGAATGGCCACCCTCCGCTCTATCTCTAACACCTCTATGCGGCTGTTGTCTCATGCTACGGAGGGAGCCACTAGAGCAGCCGGAGTTGGGCTTGTCATGAGGAGACAGGCCTGGCTCAGTCACTGACTTCTCAGTACCCTTTAAGGCGTCATTCGCGAATGCCCCTTTTGATGGTTCTGCACTGTTCGGCAAAACCGTTCGTGACACTCTTGTCCAGAGAGAGAAAGACGGGAAGACCTTGTCTGCCGTCTGAGTCCGCTTCTCTGCACCCCAGAGGTCCTTTTCCAAGAACCAAAAGGGTCAGAAGAAGATGTGGTTCCGAAAATCGCATCAGTCCCAGTCTGCTCAGGATAACCAGTCCTCTCGTGGCAGAGGAGTACAGGGAGGACGCCGCCCCAGAGGCAGAGGGGGTCCCAGGAATTTTGGGTCTGGAGAACCGTTCTGAGAGGCCCACGCAGAACCCCTGAGGGGTTACCCAACTGCTCCACTCTGGAGGCAGTCGGGGGGGCATTGTTTGAGGCACCTAGCAAAATGCGAGTCCATAACAACGGATCGCTGGGTGCTTCGTATTATATCCAGAGGTTACCAAATTCCCTTTATAGTAAACCCCAGAATCAGAAGCCTTCCCGACGTTCCACCCAGTCAGAGGGAGGCGGCTGCTGCAGAAATTCAGCAGCTTCTGCAAAAAAGAGCCATCCAGCCCGTCCCCCCAGATCCAGTCGGATCAGGGTTTTACTCCAGGTTCTTTCTGGTGCCAAAAAAGGTGGGGGACTTGAGGTCCATCCTCGACCTCTCTCTCTCTCCTAAACCTGGCGGTACCCAAAGAAAAGTTCTGAATGGTCACGTTGCAATCCATCCTCCCCTTATTCCGGGAGGACGACTGGATGTGCTCCATAGACCTCAAGGATGCGTATTATCACATTCTAGTGGACAGGCGTTCCAGGAGGTTTCTCCGCTTCCGGCTGGGAGCCAGTCACTTTCAATTCAGGGTCCTCCCCGTCGGTCTCACCTCAGCCCCCAGGGTGTTCACCAAGGTCCTAGCAATAATAGCGGCCCACCTGAGACTCCAGGGAATTCAGGTCTTTCCATACCTGGACGACTGGCTCCTCACAGCCCCAACAAGGCATCTACTTCGTTCATGCAGGGATTATTTCCTCAGTCTGGCTCCACTATTAGGATTAACCATCAACATGACCAAATCCTCTCATCCCTACACAGGTGTTGGATTTTATAGGGGCGAGACTGGATTCCAGACAGATGCTTGCGTTCTTGACTCCAGATCGGCTTCGGAACCTGATGTTGCACGTGCAGGCCATCCTTCAACTGCAAACTCCTTCGGCGGAATTGATCCTGAGGGCCCTAGGATCTATGGCGGCTGCAATCCCTCTGCTGCCATTGGCCCAGTTGAACATGAGGGTTCTGCAGTGGACCGTCAAGGTACAATGGTCCCTGTCTCGCCCCATTTCCTTAAGCAAGGTTTGCAGAAGATCGCTCTTGTGGTGGCTCCAGTCTCCCAACCTCCACACGGGACGTCCCTTCTCACTACCTCCGCCAGTCGACACAGTGACCACGGACGCTTCTCGCCTGGGGTGGGGGGGGGCATTTTTCAGGCAGGACAGTCCAAGGTACATGGAACGACATAGAGACCTCTTTGCATATCAACGTCCTAGAGATGAGGGTGGTGCTTATGACGTTGCAGGCACTACTCAACTCTCTTCTGGTAGGGACGATTGCAGTACAGACAGACATGTTGGTCGTCTGGTACATCAACAAACAGGGGGGAACCAGGTCTTACCCCCTTTGCCGCGAGGCCATGAGTATGGGAATGGACGATTTCCACCAACCGCTTTCTCATAGCAATGCACATTCTGGGACGGTCCAACATTCTAGCGGACAGGCTCAGTCGTACTATCTTGACTCCTTATGAATGGTCTCTCAACCATCGAGTTGCAGAGCAAGTATTTGCCCGATGGGGGCAACCTTGTTGCGATCTTTTTGCCTCTCCTTCAAACACCAAATGCAACGATTACTTCACTCTGATCCCCCCCTTCCGGGGGAGTCCCCGAGAGACTCTAGTTCATGCTTGGCCTCCTGGTCTGCTTTATGCTTGCCCTCCTCTTCCCCTGATGTTGAAATTATTACAGAAAGCCAGGCAGCTGGGGAGCAAGATGATCCTCATTGCCCCATTCTGGCCTTGTCAGACGTGGATGTCCTTCAAGGATGCATCTGCAGTCATAACAAATGGGTTGTCCTGCCTCAGGCAGCCCTTCAGTCGGCCGGATTCCAAAGTCTGGGTCTGGCCTCGGCTGATGTCGCACTTCACCCGACGTCATAGCTGCTGGGGTATAAAGGCATCAGCCGACGCCATTTTCCTCAGTCTTTCTTGCCGCGCGGTGCCCGAAGCAGAAGCTGTTCGCAAGTGCCGGTCGGTCAGATCCAGAGATTTCAGCGTACCGAAGACTTGTAAAAAGCTAAGTACCCGTTTGGGACTCTTTCTTGCCTCAGCCGATGTCAGACAAAGTAAATAATTGTTTAACTTGTGGGAAACAAATACCTCATAAGGATTTCCACTCTTACTGCCTTCCTTGCTTAGGCCTAGACCACGACGTATCAGCTTGTTTAGCCTGTGCTTCCTTCAACCGACCGACTCTTAGACGTCGGTCGGAGTTTGCAGAAGAGTTTTTTGGCTCCACTTTTGCATATAAAATGCTGTCGGAGACTCCGACTACACATTTAGATAAAAAACGCAAAGAAAAGGACTGACACTCGTGGCCCGCAGTTTCGGCTGAAACCACGGTCAGGCCTACCGAGAGTGTCTCTGTTTCGGTTGAAACAGAGACCTTGGTTCTCCCTTAGGCCGAAAGCATGCCTCCGATAACCGAGGCCACACAGGCCATGGCTGAGTCGGCTACAGAAATTCCTGCTGAAGTAGCAGGCACACAAGAGTTGTCTGACACTATTCCGTTGGACATCTCTACTCCTGCACGTGGGGCAGCTAGACCCCCTGCTTCTATGTCTATCAAGGCCTTTTCCAGGGCTAAAGCAGCCAAACTTTCCAAGGCCTTACCTTCAAAAGCTCCCTCTCACAGGCCTACCTCAAGTTCCCAGATTCTCAGCCTTGCTGAAGACCTTATTTCTCTGATCAGGGGAACCCATCCTCACCCAGACAGGGCCTCACAACCCCCTCCTGAAAAGAGGCCTAGGACTGAACCCCCTGAACCTCTGTCCTCTGACTACTCCTTGGATGGTTCAGATGTATCGGACCATCAGGAAGGCCCGTACTCACCTTATGAGGATTCTGATGCAGAAGACTCCATTCCTTCTGCCTCACCTCCAGAAGAATTTTCTTTTGTGGAAACCCTACACTCAATGAGGGAACACTTCCAATGGCAGGGTCAGGATTTTTCTGATTCTAGGAAAAGGCTAAGGACTTTTTTTACACTTACCACAGCATAGGCCTTTAGCCATTCCACCGGTACTATCAGTTGTTGATGCATACAATGATGCCAGTACTGCCCCTGATTCTCTTCCTCCGGCCCCTGCAAAGCCTGACCGATACTACAGGGTCCCGGATCCTTACTACCACTTGTATAAGGCTCATGCTGCAGACCCAGAAACCATTTCTCAGGGTCCTAAAGGTGTTGCAGCTGCCTCTGCCAAAAACCCACTACCATCTGAAAGAGAATCTAGAGCATTAGAGAGATGGGGTAAAAAGGTTTATACATCTGCTACTCTTTCTGCCAGGGCTTTAAACTGTCAATTTCACATGATACAGTACCAGGAATTTTTGTTAGATCAGCTGAATAAAAAGCTGGCCTCTCCTGAACCTTTAGACGCAAGTCCCTTCAGGATTTGGTACACGATTCTCAGCAGGTCAGTAATCATTTTTTAAAATGTGGCTATGATGCACTGGAGGCTTCATTTAGATCAGCTATGACTGGAGCAGTGATTCGAAGGCATGCCTGGTTAAAAGAACAATCCTTACCAGACCATGTTAAGTCTAAACTCCTGGATGCCCCTATGGAGAAACAAAGTTTGTTTGGCTCCCCTGCACAGGAGGTTCTAAAAGTGGAAGAAAAAGAAAAATCTGTCCAAACAGTCAAGGATTTTTTGCAGGTCCAACCTCCGAGGTTTAGCAGAAATTGGCCTTCAAAGAATTGGTCCTTTCCAGACGCCTCCAGAGCACAGAGGCGCAGAAATAGACGCCCAAGAGGCAGAGGTCAATCTAGGGGTGCCTACAGGGGTAGTCAGTGGCAACCTGCCAACCAAAGAAGTGCCGCCTCAGCTGCGACTGCAACCACTTCTACAGGACAGACACAATGACTTGGCTCTGATTCCGCCTACCAGCGAACAACTGGAAGCACCCTTGGGCGGAAAGCTAGCCTTATTCTCAAGAAATTGGCATTGTATTACAGGAGACAAATGGACTTTACAAGTAATAGACAAGGGTTACAGGTTTCACTTCCACACTCTACCAAAAAAGAGAGGAATGCCAAACCTTCCACCAAGCCAGAAATCAGAGGCTCTAAAACAAATCATCAGTTTACTAAGGATGAGAGCAATAGAAAAGGTACCACCTATGGAACTAGGCCAAGGATTTTACTCCAGACTATTCCTTGTACCAAGAAAAGAAAATCAATGGAGGCCTATTCTCGATTTGTCCGCACTGAACACATACCTCATTGTTCCAAAATTCAAAATGCTGACCCTACAGCAACTTCTTCCCATGTTGGGCAAGGAGTCTTGGCTGGTGACTCTAGATCTCAAGGAGGCATACCTGCACGTCCCTATACGACCAGATTGCAGAAGACACCTCAGATTTCTTGCAGGATCAGTGCATTATCAATTCTCAGCATTGCCCTTTGGCTTATCTACTGCACCCAGAGTATTCACGAAATGCCTGGCATCAGTAATTGCTCATTGCAGGCTTCAGGGAATTCAAATCTACCCATACCCATACCTGGACGACTGCCTAATACAAGCGGACAACAAGACAAAATTAATAAAGGATTTGGCCAATGTCATACAACTGCTGCAAGCCTTGGGATACACAGTCAACATACAAAAATCAAGACTAGTGCCATCCCAAAGGATAACATTTTTGGGTGCAGAACTGGACACTAACTCAGATGGCTTTTCTCACAGAGGAAAAACAAAAGCAACTACCAGTCTATTTCATGGCATTAACAAGACAAACTCAGCTTACTGCAAGGAAAGTCCTGCAGGCCCTGGGTTACATGGCATCCTGCATAATATTGATCCCACATCTCAGGCTGCATATGAGAAAGTTACAATGGTACCTAAGGAATGTATGGTCTCAACACAGACACAGTCTAGAAGCCCAGATACCAATCATTCCATGTCTGAAAAAAGAATTCCTGTGGTGGGCTCAGGCCTGTCAGATAAACAGAGGATTGCCTTTCCACAAACCACATCCAAGGCAGACCATCACCACGGACGCCTCATACCTAGGCTGGGGGGTACACATGGAAGACAAGTGTATCCAAGGCCTATGGTCACAAGACCAGCTGAATCTACACAAATCTAAAGGAGATGCTGACAGTGAAACATGCAATCGAGGCATTCAGACCATTCATCCAGCAAGGACACCTGCTGATAAGGACGGACAATACCACAGTCATGTGGTGCATCAACAAACAGGGAGGCACACATTCATACCCTCTATGCCGGACGGCAATGGACCTGTGGAACTTGGCCCTGAATCTCTACATCCAACTGCAGGCCAGATTTGTACCAGGAAAAGAGAATTCACTAGCAGACAGCTTAAGCAGGTCTACCACGGATGCTCACGAATGGATGCTGCATACAGATATTTTCAAAACCATAACAAAGAAATGGGGAATGCCAGAGATAGACCTGTTTGCCTCCCCACACAACCACCAACTGAAGAAATTCTGCTCAAGAGTATACCACCCACTTGCCTGGAGGGTGGACTCCCTTTCTTTCAGCTGGAAGGACCTGACAGTATATGCCTTTCCACCTCTTCCTTTGATGTACAAAGTTCTACTGAAGATCAGAGAGGAACAGCCAAAGGTAATTCTGATAGCTCCAGACTGGCCAAGGCAACATTGGTACCCACTACTGAGAAGCATGTCTCGGACGCATTCATGGCATCTACCTCTATGTCCTTTTACTTCTAACGCAGAACAATTACAAGACCCTGCATCCAAACTTAAAAAACACTGCAGCTAACTGCTTGGAAAATTGCATAAAACAAAACCAACTTGATTTATCTCAGAGGGTTAAGGACATTATCCTGGAGGCTCGCAGACCCTCCACAAGGAAAACATATTCAGCCAAATGGAAAAGATTCCTCATTTGGAGTGCAGAAAAGGGAGAAAATGTCACACTAGCAAACCTAACACACATCCTGGAATACTTAGCAGAACTGTTCCACAATGGCCTGTCCTATTCTTCCATTAAGATACATGCATCAGCAATTTCAGCAGAGTACAACATGGATCCTCCTGTCTTCTCTCATCCTCTCCTCAGAATTTTTGAGAGGGATCAAAAATGTAAAGCCTCCAAGGAAACCACCTTTGCCTGCATGGGATCTCAATTTTGTGCTAGAAAAATTAACACTTCCCCCTTTTGAACCAGCAGCAACAGCAGACTTACAGTTCTTATCTTGGAAAACTGCCTTCCTGCTAGCAATCACTTCAGCAAGAAGGGTATCTGAGTTACAGGCATTAATGGCAGTGCAGCCTTTCCTTATCTTCCATCAGGATAGAGTGTCTCTGAGAACCAATCCTACTTTTATGCCAAAGGTGGTATCCAGGGTATCCTTGAACCAAGCCATACATTTACCTACATTCTTCCCCAACCCACAGAACGGGGGAAAAACTACTACACACCTTGGATGTACACAGACAACTGCACTACTATCTGGACAGAACCAAGGCCAGCAGAAAAACTGACCAGCTTCTGGTAGCATATGCAACAGGAGTGCAAGGAAAAGCAATTTCAAAACAGACAATCTCAAAATGGATAGGAAATTGCATTCAATTCTGCTACTCATTTCATGGAAAGACAACTCCTGAAAATATCAGGCCTCACTCCACAAGAGCTACAGCCACCACTACAGCTTTCCTACGAGGAGTGGCTACCAAAGACATTTTAGAAGCTGCTACTTGGAGCTCCGTGCATACATTTGCCAAGCATTATAATCTTCCTTTATACTCCAGATCCTGAGCAGGTTTTGCAACTGCTGTTTTACAAGGGATCTTAACTAAACCACCATTATCTTAGTGCCTCCTCCCCCAGTTTGGCTATGGTATTCTACCCATTTGTTATGACTGCAGATGCATCCTTGAAGGACATAGTACAGTTTTGTACCTACCATCAATGTAGATGTCCGATAGGTATGCATCTGCAGTCAGGATTACCCACCCTCCTTCCCCTCTGTGGTATTCCTAGGGTACTTACCCCTCTTTTAGCTAGCTGGGGGAATCTATTATGGTGTATTTGTTTGTATGTATATATGTATATATATTTTGCTTTCTACTGTTTGAAATTATCTGCATTTATCCAAATTTAGCCTTCCTAGAGGGCACCTGGCATCTGGGGCAAGAAACGCTGAGGAAAATGGCGTCGGCTGATGCCTTTATACCCCGGCAGCTATGACGTCGGGTGAAGTGCGACATCAGCCAAGGCCAGACCCAGACTTTGGAATCCGGCCGACCGAAGGGCTGCCTGAGGCAGGACAACCCATTTGTTATGACTGCAGATGCATACCTATCGGACATCTACATTTATGGTAGGTACAAAACTGTACTTTCCCTTACCTATGGTCTCACCTAGTGTATCCACCATGGATTCTGGATCCCATTCCGGATCTCATTTCTCACCCTCTCGGTCATCCGACTCCGAACCTGGTCAACCTCAAGCTGACTGCTTGGTTGCTCCAGTTCCACTTCTCATAAGGACTCCCGGGATCTCATCACCGGTCAGAGCCATTCTTGTAGCAGCTCACAAGCCTTCAACCAGGCAGGTTTATCTGAGTAAGTGGAAGCGCTTCACCATTTGGGCAGAACACCGTAGTTTAGACCCTTTTACAGCCCCGATATCGTCGGTTCTAGATTTTCTAACCTCTCTCTCTTTCACCAGGGGGCTAGTTCTTCCACAGTCAAGGTACAACTGACAGCTTCTTCCACAGTCAAGGTACAACTGACAGCAATCTCATACTATCACGTGGGGCAAGAGTCTGGCCCTCATCACTTCCAAACTGTAAGACCTTCGTCAAGGGTACCTTCCTCCTTAGGCCTCCAGTTAGAGGTGGTACCTCCATGGGATTTATCCTTAGTCTTGCAGGCCTTGACTGGTCCCCCATTCGAACCGGCGGCCACGGTTGATCTCAAATTTCTCTCTTGGAAGACGGCCTTTTTGGTGGCCATAACTTCAGCCAAAAGACTGTCGGAATTGCAAGCTCTTTTGTGTCAAACCACTATATCTGGTCTTTCACCCGGATAGGGTTTACCTCAGGATAAATCCGTCCTTTCTACCTAAGGTATCTTCAGAAGTGAACATCTATCAATCTTCCAGTGTTTTTCCCCAACTTTCATAACAAAGGAGAGTACAAGCTACATTCTTTAGACGTACTCAGACAGCTACGTTTTTAGATCCATAGAACTGCTGATCATAGGCAATCCGATCAGTTGTTTATCTCCTTTGCCAAAAGTAATTTCGGAAAGTCAGTTTCTAAAGATGTCCTTCAAGAATGCAACTGCAGTCATAACATGTGGGTTGTCCTGCCTCAGGCAGCCCTCGGTCGGCCGGATTCCAAAGTCTGGGTCCGACGTCGGCTGATGTCGCATTTCTCTCCGTCAGAGTGGCTGGAGTACATAAGCATCAGCAGACGCCATTTTCTTCAGTCTTTCTTGGCGCGGTGCCCGAAGCAGAAGCAGTTCGCAAGTGCCGGTCGGTCATCTCCTGTATTCTTCGATACCGAAGTCATCAAAAGTCATCAAAAAAGCTAAGTACCCCGTTGGGGACCTTTTCTTGCCTCAGCCGATGTCAGAAATTACTGAAAAAGTTAACAATTGTCTGTCTTGTGGTAAACAAATACCTCATAAGGATTTCCACTCTTACTGTCTTCCTTGCCTTGGCCCAGACCACGACGTCTCGGCCTGTGTAGCCTGTGCTCGCTTCAAGCGCACTCTCAGGCGCCGGGCGGAGTTCGCTGAAGATTTTTTCGGCGATAAATTTGCTTACACCATGCCGTCGGAACTACCGACATCGCAAACTCCCAAGAAGCGAAAAGACCGGGACCGACATCCTCGGCCCGCGTCTACCACAGACTCCACGCCAAAACCCAGCGCGAGTGCTCCGGTTCCCTCTGAGACTGTCTCTCCACCGCTCCGAACCAAAGACACCGCATTACCGACTACTCCGATTCCGGACATCACTCCGGCGCCAGTTATTGATTTTCCTCCGGATACCAAAACAGAGGAAATGCCCGAGACCATTGCTGTAGACAAGGTCACTCCTGCACGTGGAGCTGCCAGGTCTCCTTTGGCCATGTCTATTAAGGCCTACACTAGGGCTAAGGCATCCAGCAAAACAAAGCATCTTACTACTAAAACCTTACCTCAGCCTACTCCAGAGACACAAATTATGTCCATGGCTGCTGACTTAATTTCTATGATTAGAGGTTCACAGGCCCATCCTGAGAGAGGATCCCAGCCTCCTTCTGATAAAAGGCTCCGGATTGAACCCTCTGACCCTACTCCTTCAGATGAAGATTCTGAGGGCTCTGTCCACTCTGATAGCCAGGAAGAGCTCTTCCAGACCTATGAGGACTCTGATGCAGATGATTCCATCCCCTCGGCCTCCCCTCCTGAGGATATTTCTTTTGGGGAAGTTCTGCATACCATGAGGGAACATTTCAAGTGGCAAGGACAGGAATATTCTGATTCCAGAAAACGCCTTAGGACTTTCCTTAAGAAGCCACAGCACAGGTCCTTAGCTATTCCTCCTGTACTTGATGTTTTGGATGATTTATATTCCGACTCTAGTGCTACCCCTGATTCTCTTCCTCCTGCTCCAGCCAAGCCAGACTGGTATTACAGGGTCCCAGAAACTCATTCCCATTTATTCAGGGCCCATACTGCTGATTTGGATACTATTTCACAGGGGCCTAAAGGAGTTTCAGCTTCCACCTCTAAAAATCCATTGCCCTCCAACAGGGAAGCTAGGTCATTAGAGAGATGGGGCAAAAAGGTTTACATATCCACTACCTTATCCATGAGAGCTTTAAATTGCCTTTTTCATATGTTACAATATCAGGATTTCCTGTTAGAAGATTTACAAAAAACATTAGCCACTCCTGATCCTTTAGACAGGAAGGCTTTACAGGAAGCTGTACATAACACTCAGCAAGTAAGCAATCACTTCCTGCAGTGTGGATATGATGCACTGGAAGCTTCATGTAGGGCAGCTATGACAGGGGCAGTCATTCGTAGACATGCGTGGTTAAAAGATCAACCTTTACCAGATCATGTAAAGGCAAAACTTCTGGATGCACCTTTGGAAAAGAACAAGCTTTTTGGTGCTAATGCTAAGGATGTGTTAAAGACCATCGAAGAAAAAGCAAAATCAGTTCAGACTGTGAAAGATTTCCTCCAGGTTCAACCCCCCAGATTCAGTAGGAATTGGCCTTCAAAAAACTGGTCCTTTCCTAATCCAGAAAAGTTTCAAAGGGGTAAAAATAGACGTGGCCGAGGAAGAGGCCAATATAGAGGCCCTTACAGGGGACGACAATGGCAGCCAGGAAACCAAAGAAGTGACGCAGGGGTTTCACCTGCCCCACAGCCACAATCTCAATGACTTTCCTCTACTACCACCTACCAGGGAACAAATAGAAGCTCCCTTGGGCGGAAAATTATCTGTTTGCAGAAAATTGGCACAGACTGACAAAGGACAAATGGATTTTGGACATTATAGACCGAGGGTACAGGTTCCATTTTCATACCTTGCCAAGAAAACAAGGCATGCCAAACCTACCACAAAACCAGAGGGCAGAGGCTATCAAACAAATCACTCTGCTGACTCTGATGAAAGCAATAGAAAGAGTTCCACAACAAGAACAAGACCAGGGGTTTTACTCAAGACTGTTCCTTGTTCCAAGAAAAGAATCTCAATGGAGACCAATACTGGACTTGTCCGCATTAAACACCTTTCTCATAGTACCAAAGTTCAAAATGCTGACTCTACAGCAACTCCTTCCCATGCTGGGCAAGGGGTCTTGGCTGATTACTCTGGACCTCAATGAGGCATACCTGCATGTCCCTATCAGACACAGCTGCAGAAGATACCTCAGATTTCTTGCAGGGCCAGTGCATTCTCAATTCTCAGCATTGCCATTTGGCTTATCTACTGCGCCCAGAGTATTCACAAAATGCCTGACTTCAGTAATTGCTCATTGCAGGCTCCAGGGTATACAAATTTACCCGTACCTGGACGACTGCCTCATACAAGCGGACGACAAATTGATGTTTACAAAAAACTTGGACTATGTCATACGATTACTTCAAGCTCTGGGATACACAGTCAACTTCCAAAAGTCAAGACTGCAGCCATCCCAGCAAATAATCTTCTTAGGAGCCAAACTAGACACAGCCTCTCAAATGGCTTACCTGACAGAAGACGAGCAAGAGAAGTTAACTCATTACTTCAAAGGTTTAGCAAAACTCACCCAGATGACTGCAAGGAGATTCCTACAGGCCCTGGGTTATATGGCATCCTGCATTCTCCTGGTTCCATTAGCAAGACTACACATGAGAAAGCTTCAATGGTACCTAAAAAGCATTTGGTCTCAACACAGCAACAACTTGGAGACAATCATACCGCTCATTCCATGCCTACAAAAGGAATTCCTATGGTGGGCCTCGGTGAGCCAGGCAAACACAGGTATGTTATTCAAAAAACCACAGATAACACAGACCATGACCACAGACGCCTCAGACCTTGGATGGGGGGTGCACATGGAAGACAGGTGTATACAAGGACAATGGTCTCCAAAGGAAACGCATCTGCATATAAACCAAAAGGAAATGCTGGCAGTAATGCATGCCATCGAGGCCTTTCAACACCAACTTCAGCAAGGCCATTTACTGATACGGGCAGACAATACCACTGTGATGTGGTACATAAACAAGCAAGGGGGCACCCACTCTTACCCCCTTTGCAGACTGACAATGCATCTTTGGGAAAAATCACTGAGCCTAAACATCCAGTTACAATCCCAGTTTGTTCCAGGCAAAGACAATGTGTTGGCGGACAGCCTAAGCAGGAATTTCACAGATCCACACGAGTGGAGGTTACATCCGAAGGTCTTCACACAACTCACTTCGACATGGGGCAGGCCAGAAGTGGACCTATTTGCCTCTCACCTCAACCATCTTCTACCAAAATTCTGCACAAGGACATACCATCCGAAAGCTTGGAAAACAGATGCTCTCTCATTCAACTGGAACTTCCTAACCATCTATGCATTCCCACCTCTGCCACTGATGACCTCAGTATTACTAAAGATCAAAGCAGAGACCCAAGGGAATCATAATAGCTCCGGACTGGCCAAGACAACACTGGTACCCACTACTACGGAGCATATGTCACACCAGGAGGTGGGCCCTTCCCCAATGGCCTCTACTCTTGACTCAACACAATTTCGAAACAGTGCATCCAAACCTTCAGACACTGCAGCTAACAGCCTGGGAGATCCCATAAATAACCGCAACCTATCTCTCCAAGGAAGTTCAGCGGATACTAACAGAGGCTCGAAGACCATCCACCAGAAAGGTTTATTTAGCAAAGTGGAAAAGATTCAGCAATTGGAATACCAGCAAGGGACATGATGCATCATTGTTGAACATCTCACTCATCTTGGAATATTTGGCAGATATGCTAAAGAACGGCCTCTCATATTCTTCCATAAAGATACATGCATCAGCTATTTCAGCTAGATACAACACTGATCCTCTTGTTTTTTCACACCCTTTGCTAAGGCAATTCCTCAGGGGAATCAAGAACATTAAGCCACCAAGAAAGGCCCCAGTGCCAGCCTGGGACCTCAATTTTGTCCTAGAAAAACTGACTCTACCTCCATTTGAGCCAGCAGCTTCAGTTGACTTGCAATTTCTCTCATGGAAGACAGCTTTCCTGTTGGCAATTACCTCAGCAAGAAGGGTTTCGGAACTACAGGCCCTTATGGCAGTACCACCGTTGATAATTTTTCACAGAGACAGGGTTTCATTAAGGACCAACCCTACTTTCATGCCAAAGGTGGTATCTAGGGTTTCTCTAAATCAAGCCATTCATCTGCCTGCTTTCTTCCCCAATCCTGAGAATAAGGGGGAAAGACTGTTGCATACCTTGGACATTCACAGACAGCTTCGATACTACCTGGACAGAACCAAGGCCAGTAGGAAGTCTGAACAACTTTTTGTAGCTTATGCCCCTGCAGTCCAAGGAAAATCAATTTCAAAACAGACTATTTCAAAATGGATTGGACATTGCATCAGATTCTGTTATTCATTTCATGGAAAGACTGTTCCAGCCAATGTCAGACCACATTCCACCAGAGCTACAGCCTCCTCTACAGCATTCTTAAGAGGGGTGCCTACTAAGGACATTCTAGAAGCTGCTACATGGAGCTCCGTGCATACATTCTCCAAACACTACAATCTCCCTCTTTACTCCAGATCCAGAGCAGGCTTTGCTTCGGCAGTCCTGCAGGATTTGATTGCCACACCATCTTTTTCCTAGAGCATTCCTCCTCCCCCAGCTAAGCTATGGTATTCTACCCACATGTTATGACTGCAGCTGCATTCTTGAAGGACATAGTACAGTTTTGTACCTACCATAAATGTAGATGTCCGATAGACATGCAACTGCAGTCGGATTTTCCCTCCCTCCATACCCCTCTATGCCTAGGGTCCACTCCTATCCCTGTTACTCTTAGCTGGGGATATCTGTTATGGTGTATTTGTTTTATTGCTCATTTATGTGTCTGGAATTCTGTTTGTCTTCCAATTTGATTACAGCCTTCCTTGGAGGGCACCTGGCATCTGGGGCAAGAAACACTGAAGAAAATGGCGCCGGCTGATGCTTATGTACTCCAGCCGCTCTGACGTCGGAGAGAAATGCGACATCAGCCGACGTCGGACCCAGACTTTGGAATCCGGCCGACCGAGGGCTGCCTGAGGCAGGACAACCCACATGTTATGACTGCAGCTGCATGTCTATCGGACATCTACATTTATGGTAGGTACAAAACTGTACTTTTCTGTCTCTATGGATCTCGAGTTGTTTTCTTTTAGCATATCAGAGCTCGGGAAGGCCTGCACCTCAAGGAGTCCATGCTCATTCTACTAGGGCCGTTGCCACATCTGTGGCCTTTCAAGCTAGGGTTCCACTGGATGACATTTGTTCCGCAGCCACCTGGGCTTCATCTCACACCTTTCAGCCACTATAAAATAGAGGTCTCCCGAGGTAAGGTGTCCTTTGGCTCTGCGGTGCTCCGGAATATCCTTCCATGAAGGCCACCCAAGATTTAGGTAGCTGGGGACTCTGTCCCAAAGGTTGCTGACAAATGAAGTTCCTACTTCAGATTAAGAAGTTATGTACTCACCATAACGTTCCATCTGAGTAGGTATCTTCATTTGTCTGCAACCATCCCCCCCTACTTCCCCCTGACCAATATGATCGTTCTTGTGTTATTAGCATATGTTCCCATTGGGAAACTTTTATCTGCTGTGCTATGGGGCAAACTTGATCTGAGGTCAGTTAGGGTAGGCAGGGGATTTTGGGTAAGGGTAGGAGCTCGGATCTATGCTATGATAGAAGTTGCCGGCTCGGATCCGTATCCCAAAGGTTGCAGACAAATGAAGATACCTACTCAGATGGAACGTTATGGTGAGTACATAACTTCTTATTTCCCTCATTCCCTGCCTGCAACATGAGTTTCGTTGGTGGGCGAAGGCTTGTCACCAGAACAAGGGACAGCCATTCACTTTACCCCCAACCAGGCAGACATTAACAACGGATGCATCAGATTATGCCTGGGGGGCCCACATAGCAGGAAGATGTATTCAAGGCACATGGTCCGCAAACCAAATGCATCTACAGGTCAATCCAAAAAGAGGTGTTCGCTGTTCAGAATGCCCTGACAGCCTTCAAGGACCTACTTCATCCAGGACAACTACTGATAGACAACACCACGGTCATGTGGTATATAAACAAGCCAGGAGGCACTCCTCCTTACCCCCTTTTCAGGCTAGCCATGACTCTGAGGCACAGTATTGACTTACCAAGTACATCTGCAGGCACAATTTCTGCCAGGAAAGATAAATACTCTGGCAGATGAGCTAAGCAGAAACCTCATGGATCCCCATGAGTGGAAATTGGATCCACAAGGCTTCAGCATGATAAGGAAATGGGGATGCCCGTATATAGATCTATTTGCCTCTCCTCACAACTATCAACTAAAAAGATTCTGCACAAGGACTTATCACAGACAAGCGTGGAAAGTGGACGCCCTCTCTTTCAGCTGGAAAAACTTAGCAGTATATACCTTCCCTCCACTGCCTCTCCTCCCCAAGGTACACCTAAAGGTCAGACAAGAGAAGCCAAAGATGATACTGATTTGCCCCAGATTGGCCCCGCCAGCACTGGTACTCAATCCTAAGGAACTTGTCTCGGTGCCCGGCTTGGACCTTGCCTCATATACCTCATCTACTATCCCAAGAAAACAATCGGATCCTGCACGGCCAATTAAAGACCTTAAATCTGGCAGCATGGTGGATAATGTAGTGATACAAAATGCGCTTCTCACTAAAGCTGTAATGCATGTCATTTTGGAGGCCAGAAGGCCTAGTACCAGAAAATCTTGCGCTGGAAAATGAAAGATTCTGTGCTTAGAACCAGGTGCAAGGAATTGACACAGCTGTACCAAATATTCCTAGATTTTGCAATACCTAACTGAGATGCTGGACAAAGGCATATCTTTTTCATAAATTAAAATTCATGCCTCTGCCATTTCGGCTCATTACAATACAGAGCCACCAATCTTCTCATCCCTTGTTAAGGCAGTACCTCAGAGGAGTCAAAAACTTAAGGCCTCCAAGGGGATAACCAATACCTGCATGGGACCTCGATTATATGTTGGAAAAACTCACCCTGCCTCCTTTTGAGCCAGTCGCTACAGCTGATATAAAGTTTTTATCGTGGAAAACAGCTCTGCTCCTAGCAATAAGCTCTGCAAGACGAGTCTCGGAGCTACAGGCACTCATGGCTGTGGAACCTTTTATCTTTTTTTTTTTTTTTATCCAGACAGGGTTTCTCTGAGGACAAACCCAACATTTATGCCTAAGGTAGTGTCCAGTGTGGCCCTTAAACTATTCATCTGCCTACTTTTTATCCAAACCCACAGAATAAGGGGGAGAGAATTCTGCATTCTTTGGACATACACAGACAGCTACGCTTTTACTTGAGCAGAACCAAAGCTTTCAGAAAGACAAGAGCAACTGCTAGTGGCATATGCTGCAGGATCACAAGGAAAGGCTATCGCAAAGCAGACTATTTGTAAGTGGATAAGCCACTGCATTCGTCTATGCTATTCACAAAATGGCAAGCCAGTGCCTAAGGTCATATTCAACCAGAGCAACAGCCACTTCAGCCTTTCGCAGAGGAGTACCAACCAAAGACATTTTAGAGTCTGCTACTTGGAGTTCAGTGCACACCTTTATAAAGCACGATCATTTATCACTCTACTCTAAATCCAGGGTAGGCTTTGCCACTGCAGTTCTGCAGGGCCTCATAGCCGCTCCTAATGCTATTTAGCTCCAGCCTACCAACCTTAGCTTTGGGATTCAACCCAAGTGTAATGACTGCAGCAGTGAAACATGAAGAACATAGTACAGTTGTGTACTTACCATAAATGCAGATGTTTGAGTGTATTCACTGTTGCAGTCCAGGTTACCCACCCACCATCCCTCATATCTTTGCTGCAACTTATCTGCTCTTCTTTTCTCTAACCTGTGCAACCTATGCGGTGTATTTGCTTGTAGATGAAGGTATTCTATATATTTTGATGCATGCATGTTTTATTGGCATACTTTTATTCTACACTTTTGGAGGGCACCTGACATCTGGGGCAAGAAAAACTGAAGAAAATGGCATCTGCTGCATCTTTTATACCCCTGGTGCACTGACGTCGGGGAAGAGATGACAGCAACAGACGCCGGACCTAGACTTTGGAATTCAGGCCGACTGAGGGTAGCCTGCTAGCAGGATAACCCTGCCAGCAGGATAACCCAAGTGTAACGACTGCAACCGTGAATACACTCTAACATCTACATTTATGGTAAGTGTACACAACTGTACTTTGCACAGCCACTTAATTAGTGATATGCTCTGTTGGGTGAGACTGTGTAACTGCCAAAACACAACTTTGGTATTCTATTTGGAACTCCTTCATAGCCAGGTAGTGCGCCATCTTAGAAGGGGCACACTTCACGTATGTTGTGTACGAAAGTAACTTTCTTAGAAGCACCTGAATACTTATTTATTTTTAATGGGAACTACCTTTTGAGGAAACATGTATGGAAAATCCAGTGTTTCAAGTAGGCTTTTTGTTGTCAGCCTGGAACTAAGGGTTCCACCTTGAAGCTGCTGGATGTATGCACAAAAGGCAGGGTGAAATTGTGTGTGTGTGTGTGTGTGTGTGTGTGTGTGTGTGTGTGCCATGTTCTCAATAAGCCAGTGTTGGTCTATTTCAACCGCAAAAAAATACACATGGAAAAATATATAAATTATATTTGTGTATGTAATGGATGAGGGTGTATAACATATATGTACGTACTGTATATTTTTTGCAAATGTGGTGTCCTATTCAGAGGTGTACTATATTGAACACTCTGGTTAGAATTGTCTTAAAATATGATGCACTCTTAAAGGGGATTGTGGTATTGCCTTTTGAAGATGTGCTCCAGCAACTTTAGTTCAGGCTTTTTACTGCCACGGTCTATTTTGTATTGTACTGTTGTCCGTTGGGGTACCGTGTTAACTGCATGCAGAGTATTGAGCAGAAGTGTATGGCCTAAAATGCCTGCATGTATATCGGAAGAAAGTCCTCTTCAGTTATTGTAAATATTGAAGTTGAGATCCATTCTGCAGCAGACTACTTTACAAGAAGTTTCTTGTGTGTTGTACAGCTGGCACCATCATCTTAGGACAGATTTGTTACTGAGGGTAACATTATGTTATCTGAAATTTTCTCCAGTACTTAAATCATGCAATATTGCTAGATGCCCTCCGCTGTTTTGATGGTCTGTTTATGACATGCTTTACATAAAATGTACATTTTGCCCCCCCCCCCCCCCCAAAAGCTGACTCGCTTCATTGATGGTGTGCTCTTGCAAAATTGATTCTCCTAGGAAAAACTTATTTCATATCATTTTTTGTTATTGTAAAGCATTGCACATCCTCAGAGGCATGCACGTACTTGAGATGGTCACTAAAAGCTGAGAGACAAAGAAGGTATTAAGTAACAGTGGACAAAGCACAAATAATTGAGAAAGTCGGGCCCTGGTCTCCAGGAAAGGCCAAAAATCCACAAGCTACCAAGGTAAAAAAAAAAAGTTCTTTAATGTTCCAATACACTACACAGATTTAACACTTTTCATTCCATAAGGGAACTTCATCAGAATGAAGATTTTGTTTGCCATTGGAATCTTTTTGATCCCGCAGAGGACCTTTTCTAGGGACCAGAGAGTGGGGAGATGGGGTTCAGAAAGTCACAGAATTTTCACCAGGAGCTGCCCTCCTCATGGATGCAGCTTTAACTGATGTCATCACAGGGGCAGAGGCATATGGCAAAAGCAGGAATTTTGTAGCCCTTTCACCAAGAAATTTTATTAGCACTTCTGAGGAATTGCCTAAGTGCTCACTTTGGAAGCAGTCTGGGTGGAGCTTATCCATGCACACTTGAGCCTGATGAGACATTACAAAAGATTATTGGGTGCTGAAGATAATCACCAGAGAATATTCCATTCCCTTTTTCATTTTCTCTGTGGAATAGAAAAAGGATTCATGGTGGTGATCTTTGTGTTTCACTGTTGCAGTCATTACAATTGGGTTATCCTGCTGGCAGGCTACACTCAGTCGGCCTGAATTCCAAAGTCTAGGTCCGGCGTTGGCTGCTGTCACCTCTTCCCTGCCGTCAGTGCGCCAGGGGGTATAAAAGATGCAGCAGACACCATTTTCTTCAGTCTTTCTTACCGCGCGGTGCCCAAAGCAAAAGCAGTTTACAAGTGCCGGTTGGCCGACTCCTGAGATTTTCGTGTCCGAATTTCAGATCCGAAGTCTTCACTAAAAGCCAAGTACCCCATTGGGGAAACTTTTTTTTTTTTTTTTTTTCTTGCTCCAGACCGATGTCAGAAAAAGTTAATAATTATATTTCTTGTGGGAAGCAAATACCTCCATAAGGACTTTCATTCTTACTGTATTCCTTGCCTAGACCCTGACCACGACGTTGCTAGTTGTCAGTTTTGTTCTAGATTTAACCAACGCACTACTAGATGTCGGTACAATTTTGCATTTCACTATTTTTGGCAGAACATTTAACTATACAATGTCGTCTGATAGCCATCCGACTACTGGAATTCACAAACGCAAGGAAAAGGACGGGCATCCAAGGTCCAAAACCGACTAGGCTTCTAAGCCAGTCACTGATTCTCAGTGAGGCACCTTCGCAGCCCCTGACTACCACTACTTTAGACTCGCAGGCCGCTACCTACACCCACGTGGAGTCGACCAGGCCGCTGGAAGCTCAAGGTATTGGACCTTCGGAAACCATTCACTCAGATGGGTGCAGAGCCGCTGAGCAGGCATCTGCTTCTGAAGGTGTTTTCAGACCTGCTCAGTTATATGTTAAAACGACTTCAGCTTCAAAGGCAAAGACTAAAGCACCTTTAAAGACAAAGAAACCAGTACAACAGCCTCATGGACAGGCCTCCATGCCTAAAAAACAGATCTTCAAAATGGCTGAAGACCTAATTACTTTGATCAGGGGTTCCCATCCCCCTCCTGATAAGAGGCCTAGGTAAGAGACAGAATATGAATCTTTAGATCAGGTTTCCATTTCATCTGATCCCTCTTCTGATCAGGAATACTCTCTTCCTCCCTATGAGGATTCTGATGCTGAAGAATCAATCCCTTAAGCCTCTCCTCCTGAGAATTATTCTTTTGGGGAAACTTTATATACCATGAGGGAGCATTTCCACTGGGAGAGCCAAGATTATTCAGAATCTAAGAAAAGGCTCGGACTTCCTTTTACTACCACAACATAAGCCCCTAGCTATTCTTCCTGTTAGACATTGTAGATTATGTATTTAGTCCAGTCTGACCCCGGACTCCTTACCTCCAGCTCCTGTTAAGCCGAACAGGTACTACAGGGTTCCTGACTCACATAAATTCATTTTCAAAACCCCTGCTGCTGACCCAGAAACTCTCTCTCGGGGTCCCAAAGGGCTCAAGGTTTCCACTGCAAAAAACCCTGCTCCCTCTGACAGGGATTCTAGGGCACTGGACAGATGGGGGGGGGGGGGGATTTACACTTCAGCTACCCTGGCTATAAGGGCTTTAAATTCAGTTTCATATGTTCAGATATCAGCAATATATTATTATTGCATGCAACTGAACAGGTTGGGAAAGCATACTTTGCAATGTAGTTTTGATTCTCTGGAGGCCTCCTGCAGGGCTGCAGTTATGGGTTCTGTCATTAGGAGGCATGCTTGGTTAAAGGAACAAAATCTACCTGATCATGTTAAAGCAAAATTATTAGATGCTCCATTACAGCATGATGCTTTGTTTGGTGTTAAGGCAGAAGAAATGTTGAAGAAAATGGAGGACAAAGCTAAATCTATGCAAACAGTCAAGGATTTCTTAGTTACAGCCACCAAGATTTAGCAGACACTGGCCTACAAAGAATTGGTCCATTCCAGTGTCAGGCCACATAGCGGCAGATACAGATGCCCTAGAGGCAGATCCCAGCCCCAAGGTTCATACAGGTCTAAACAATGGGGTGCTTCTACCTCCAAAACTGGAGAAGACAAATCACAGCCATACAGGAAACTGTTCCAATGACTTCCCCCTGCCTGCGCCAAGCACTTGTCTTCTGGCAGCATTTTAGGGGGAAAACTAGCACTTTTTCACAAAATTGGCACATAATAATCCAGGACAAATGGGTCTTGAACAGTGTCACAAGGCTACAAGTTTCACTTCCATACCCTGCCAAAGGCAAACTGTTGGCCAGACCTGCCAAAACATCAATGGGCAGAGGCCCAAAACAAGTCTCATCCCTCATGGACATGAGGGCCCTTCAACAAGTACCAGAGCAAGAGCAGAGACCAGGATTGTATTGGACTGTTCTTGGTACCCAGAAAAAAAGAAAGCCTGGAGACCAATACTGGTCCTATCTATTCTAAACACACATCCGAATATTCCAAAATTCAAAATGTTGACTACAACAGCTTCTGCCCTTGTTGGGCAAGAAGGCTTGGCTTGTGACTTTAGATCTAAAAGAGGCATACCTGCATGTCCCAAGCAGATAAACATGCAGAAGATACCTCAGATTCAAAGCTGTCTCAGTGCACTACCAATTCTCTGCACTGCCCTTTGGCTTAACTACTGCGCCCAGGGTCTTCACAAAGTGCCTGGCACCAGTAGTTGCATTTTGCAGACGGAGGAATACAAATATATCCTTAATTGCACAACTGCCTCATTCAAGCAGAGACCAAGGACATTCTGCTACAGCATCTGGCATTTGTAAAGAGATTACTACCATGCCAAGGGTACACAGTCAACGAACACAAATCAAAACCAGTACCTTCTCAAGAGATAATATTCCTGGGTGCAAGCTTAAATACAGCCGCCCAGATGGCTTATCTCACGCCAGACAAAGGCAACTGACTACCTGTTTCAAATGGTTGGCAACAAAGGTCCAGTTATCTGCAAGAAAAGTTCCGCAGGTTTGGGCTTCATGGCAAATTCCATATGCAGGACTGCATATGAGGAAACTTCAATGATGCCTAAAAAGTGTTTGGACTCAACATTGCCCCAGCCTGGAAACAATAGTTACTCTCATTCCCTGCCTGCAACAGGAGTTTCAATGTTGGTCGAAGGCCTGTCACCAGAACAAGGGACAGCCATGTACTCCCCAGCCACACAGACATCAACAACGGATGCATCAGATTATGCCTGGGGAGCCCACATGGCAGGAAAATTTGTTCAAGGCACATGGGCCGCAGACAAAATGCATCTACATATCAATCAAAAAGAGATGCTAGCTGTTCAAAATGCCCTGACAGCCTTCAAGGACCTACTTCATCCGGGACAACAACTGATAAAGACAGACAACACCACGGTCATGTGGTATATAAACAGGCAGGGAGGCACTCATTCTTACCCCCTTTGCAGACTAGCCATGACTTTGTGGGACACAGCATTGACTTGCCAAGTACATCTGCAGGCACAATTCTTGCCAGGAAAGATAAATACTCCGGCAGACTAACTAAGCAGAAACCTCATGGATCCCCACAAGTAGAAATTGGATCCACAAGTCTTCAGCATGATAACAGAGAAATGGGGATGCCCAGACATCTATTTGCCTCACCTCACAACTACCAACTAAAGAGATTCTGCACAAGGACTTATCACAGACAAGCATGGAAAGTGGATGCCCTATCTTTCTGCTGGAAAAACTTTAACAGTATATGCCTTTCCTCCTCTGCCTCTCCTCCCCAAGGTACCTAAAGGTCAGACAGGAGAAGCCAAAAATGATACTAATTGCCCCAGACTGGCCACGCCAGTACTGGTACCCAATACTAAGGAACTTGTCTCAATGCCCAGCCTGGACCTTACCTCAAGTGCCTTATCTACTGTCCCAGCAGAACAATCAAATCCTGCACAACCAACTCAAGACCTTTAATTCTGGCAGCATGGCTGATAATGTAGTCATACAAAACACACCTCTCACTAAAGCAGTGATGGATGTCATTTTGGAGGCCAGGAGGCATAATACTAGAAAATCTTATGCTGGAAAATGGAAGAGATTCTATGCTTGGAACCAGGCACAAGGAATTGACAGAACTGTACCAAATATTCCTCAGATTTTGCAATACTTGACTGAGATTGTGGACAAAGGCCTATCCTTTTTCCTCTAAAAATTCATGCCTCTGCCATCTCAGCTCATTACAATACAGAGCCACTAATCTTTTCTCATCCTTGAAGGCAGTACCTCAGGGGGCAAAAATTGAAGGCCTCCAAGGAGATCACCAATACCTGCATGGGATCTCAGTTATGTCTTGGAAAAACTCACCTTGCCTCCTTTTGAGCCAGCCGCTACAGCTGATATAAAGCTTTTGTCTTGGAAAACAGCTCCTAGCAATAACTTCTGCAAGACTAGTCTCGGAGCTACAGGCACTCATGGCTGTGGAACCTTTTATCATTTTTTTTATCCGGAAAGGGTTTCTCTGAGGACAAACCCGACATTTATGCCTAAGGTAGTGTCCATTGTGGCCCTTTAACCAAACTATTCATCTGCCTACCTTTTATCCAAACCCACAGAATAAGAGGGAGAGAATTCTGCATTCTTTGGACATACGCAGACCGCTACACTTCTATTTGAACAGAACCAAAGCTCTCAAAGACAGAGCAATTACTAGTGGTATATGCTGCAGGATCACAAGAAAAGGCTATCTGTTTCAAAGTGGATAGGCCACTGCATTCGTTTCTGCTATTCACAACATGGCAAGCCAGTACCTAAGGGCATTAGGCCACATTCAACCAGAGCAGCAGCCTTGCTCAGGGGAGTACCAACCAAAGACATTTTAGAGGCTGCTACTTGGAGTTCAGTGCACACCTTCACAAAAACACTACCACTCTACTCTAAATCCAGGGCAGGCTTTGCCACTGCAGTTCTGCAGGGCCTAATAGCAGCTCCTAATGCTATTTAGCTCCAGCCTCCCAACCTTAGCTTTTGGGATTCAACCCAGTTGTAATGACTGCAACAGTGAAACACTAAGAACTTAGTACAGTTGTGTACACTTACCATAAATGTAGATGTTTTGAGTGTATTCACTGTTGCAGTCCAGGTTACCCACCTGCCAGCCCCCATTTTTGTGCTGGAACTTATCTGTACTTCTCTATGCTATACAACCTATATGGTGTATTTGCTTGTAGATGAAGGCAAAATATATACTTTGGTGCATGCACGTTTTATTGACATTTTTAGCCTACCCCTTTGGGGGCACCTGACATCTAGGGCAAGAAAAACTAAAATGGCGTCTGCTGCATCTTTTATACCCCTGGCACATTGACGTCAGGGAAGAGGTGACAGCAGTAGACGCCGGACCTAGATTTTGGAATTCAGGCCGACCTGAGGGTAGCCTGCCAGCAGGATAACCCAATTGTAATGACTGCAACAGTGAATACACTCTCTCTAACATCTACATTTATGGTAAGTGTACACAACTGTACTTTCTCCCCAATCAGATGGAATCTCTAGTGACAGAAGTGAAGAAGTTGCTAGAAAGTTCTCCATCAGGTTCCCCTAGATCAGTTAGGATATGGAGTCTGTTCCAGGGCATTCTTTGGTAGTCAGCCATTTTTGCTTTACTTAGCCTGATTTCCAGAGTCATTACATTTATCCCTAGCTGTCTGGATGTCGGGATACAAGAAGGGCATCCGGCTTCATCTTCAGTTCTTACTAGCAGTGCAGTCTGCACTCCCTTGTGTGTTCATTACACTTGCAGGCTGTCATTTGGCTCATTTTCTCCAGAGAACCTCTAATTCCAGTCAGATAAGTGTCCCATTGAGAATTTTGTTTTCTATATTAAAGCTCAAATAAGTCAACAATTGCTTGAAGTGTGGAAAGCAAATCCCACATTTTCACTCCTTCCCTGTTCTGTTTGGGGTCTCAGCACAACTGTTCTGACTCTGCAAAAACTCTAAAGCATAGAGCTGAGGTACTCCTAATATGGAGTCATCCTCTTAGGCTTTCCTGGTGGCATTGTAGTCCACTGCTACCACAGGGCCTCTGCAGACTCTATCATCTCCTAGTTTCACTCCAGAAAATGTGGAAAGTCTAGGCCAAGGAAGCCAACATTACTTGGGAAAGCTCCCACTCTAATTCTTAAGTTGACTGACAACCCAGGGTATGGCACCTTTGTAGCCCCTTGGTCCAGCGACTCCTAGGCCCAACAGTACTTGTGTGTTATCGCAACCAGATTTTCACTGTTTAGGAAGAACTGTGTAATTGAAAAATGACTGTTTGAAGCTATGCCGTTGCCCGACATCATGTCAGTCATACTACATTTCCAAGTCCTGTTATGTGTGCACATAACAGCAAAAGAATGTAAAATGGAGGAATTACTCTGAATCACAATCTCTGCACAACCTCACTGAATGTAAACAGTTTTGAAAATACTATTTCTTTCTGGTTCGCCCAAAACTCAATCCCGAAAAGACATTCTCTCTTTAAGCGCTGACATTTTCTGGCCTGATGCAAAGAGCCGCGTCTGCGGCATATTCCCTTCTCCAGAACTGTTTTGAAGGTTGTCTGTTCCCATAGCAGCCCAAAAGGGGAAAAAAGCAACTGACAGTATCTACACCATCCAAAAAGGGGGGAAAAAGGCAACGTCTACAGACGTGATACATTTATCATTTAAGCACACATCGCAGAGAATAACACTCCTGGGGAACACTGCTCTTTCTCAACCAACTTCCAGAGCCAGACATTACATTTTCCTGACCTAACGCTCTGGTTGTCTTGACTCAGTTTTCCAGGACCGTGGAAAAAAGGCATGCAGGTTAGTAATCTGTGTAAAATCATGACATTAAGGGCAACGACTCGTTTGGCCATAATGTCAGGAATCATCAGAGATTTGGAAACTGGTTGTGATAGAAACACAAAAATCTGGTTGCGATAGTACGCAAGTACCGGCCCAACCCCACCAGAAGCTACATTGGTATCCAGCCTACCTGCAGATACCACCACTGCACCCCTTTTGGAAGCTGAGGCCTGCTGAGTGAGCGCAGACCAGACAGAAGTTCTAGATGTGGATCTTGAGGGAGATTCCCTTTCTTTCTGGACTACAGAAGTTACAGTTGAAGCTGTAGTCAGGTAACTACAACATCAGGTCACCTGTTTTAAGTTGACACCCAGACCAACTTGTTTTTTTGTTACCCCTACATCTGTCTACTTCTCAGACTGAAGATGGGGCTTCATTAAAATAGCACAGGAGCTTTTGTGGCCTTTATTAAATCTAAAGAGCCCTCATGCTCTTACTACTGAGGCTTTCCCATCTTTAAGGAACAGGGAAGTAGCTTTTCAGGAAGAGGAAGATTCTTCTAGCTCTGAGGATGAGAATTAATTGTCTTAATCTGTCCACTTGCTACCACAGACTCGGACTGACACCCTCTTTTTATTTTCCTCCCACCAGAACCTTTCCTTTGTAGATACCCTGCATATGATGAAATGAGGCTTTCAGTTGGGTTAAGGAAACTGTTCTCACAAGCTCAGACCCTCTGCTGGGAGCTTCCAAGAATGTTTTCACCCAGACCACTAGCTATTCTTCCTGTTCCCCTTGTATTGGATGATGTCTTGAAAGGCATTTAGTTTACACCCTGATTCTTTACCCAAAACCAGATAGGGTTTACAGAGTGCGCCAGTCTCACAAGCACCTTTACAAAAACCCGAAGGCTGACCTTTTCTGTGGCCACCACTGAATCCCTAAAAGCTGTTAAGGGGACCGCCAGACATCTACTCAATAACTGAAAGTAAACTGTTAGATTTGGGAGGAATAAGGAGACTGCCAGCAAAAGTCCTAAAGTCTCTAGATGCTTCTTGAGATGTGGCTATGATGCCTCGGATGCTTCTTGCAGAGCAGCTGGCCCGGGTTCGGTTATCTGCAGACATGCATGACTCTGGGACCCAGCCACTGTCCGATCAGGTAGAGACTGCGTTACTGAGTACCCAGTTAGACAAGGAATTTCCTTTTGGTCTTCCAGGTGAACAAGTCTTTGCATGTTAAAACTATGAATTTTCCCCATTTCCAACCAGAAGGTACAGTAGGAATTGCCCTTCTAAACCTTTCTTTTCCACCTAGACAAGACGAGGGGGAGGCTTTCCCATGGCAAAAAACCCAAACAATACAGTAGATTGTTTTGGTTGCTATCGCACTCAGAAGGGAGGTCCGAAGACTTTCCTTCCTAAACCAATGCAAAGCTATCACCAGGGACCAATGGGTCATCAGCATCATAGTGAAGGGGTACTACATCCAATTCAGTGATATCCTCCTCCTTGGGCATTCCGAAATTACCAGAAGCATAAGAAATCTTTGTACCACCCATCTTCTGGGAACTACTTCACCAAGGATCCATCCAGCCTCTCCCTCCAGGTTAAGCAGGAAAATGCTTCTACTCGAGAATTTTTCTAGTTCCAGGAAAGGAGGGAACATGGAGGCCCATATTGGACCTGTCAACGCTGAAGTTTAACATACCAAAATTCAAAATGCTTGCATTACAGAAACTGCCTATAATCTTCTGAGATGCCTTCATGGTGTCTCTAGACCCAAAAGATTTGCCTCAGTATCTCCATAGTAGACTGTCACAAAGTACCTATGATTTGTAGCAACAGATTCTCACTTCCATTTCTGTGCTGTACTGTTTGGGATCTCCGATTTTCTCCCAGAGGTTTGACAAAATGCTTAGCTCCTTTGATAGCACAGTGTAGAGCTTTTGGGGTTCATATTTTTCCCTGCTTACAGAATACTGGCTCATTCAGGGAAGATCTACATCAGAGACACTACACACTTTGCAGATCAGACTGTTTGTTTTTAAAAGGCTGGTCTTGCCTTAACTCTCGTTTTTCTGAGAGTTCCCAGATTAAGTTAAGCAAAAAGCCTTCCTTCCTCAAAACAAGATTATTTTTCTTCTCACCAGTCTCAGACTGTCTACCATCCATGAAGCCTTTCAAGGAAAATTTGGATGCTGGCTCAAGAAATTGAGCCAACCCCTCAACATTCTCGTTCATAAGAGTACCTTGGCAGACTCTCTATCTAAGCAGGACCCTTCTGGACTCCAATGAATGAATGCTGAAGAAGGGTCTTGCTGGACTTGACCATTCATTGAGGAAGTCTCTTCAGTAGACCAGTTTACCTCTCCCCACAACAAAGTTCAGCTGAAGACCTCAACAGACAGGAGCTTGGAGAGTAGATGTAGTCTTCACATAGACAAACTGGTTCTTGTATGTTTTCATGCTTTGCCCTGTTCCTTAGGGTACTGACTGAAGTCAGGGCAAACAGACAAAGCATGGTCCTAGTGGCCCACTTCTGGTCAAGAACAATGGATATTCTATTCACATGTTGCAGTATTTTGTACAGTTGGGTTTTCTCCTCTTGCTACCCTAATGTCTGGCCAGTGTACAAAGTTTGCAGTCACTGTATGGTGAGCAGGATGTGTGATGTGGCTAGCGGAGTGTGGTCCATAATTGACGTGTGGGCACACCAAACTTCAGAACATCCCTACCAACCAGTTGAACATCAGGTGTTCCTGCCTTCCCGCCCATCTGATTCTCGATAAACTCTGAAGTACCCCGTTGGGAAACCTTTTTTCACTCACTGTATGCTAGTGCTTGTTCATGTCATCCAGAAAGGGCAAGTGAGTGTGGCTGTCAGATTCCACACAAGGATTCCCATAAACTGTCTCTCTTCTGTCTAGGAATGTCTCACGACTACAAGGCCTACCCTATTTGCCAGGCCTTTGTCCCCAAGACCTTAAGTAGCAGACTAGATGTGCTCAATCTGTACCTAGAGAGCCAACATCTGAAACAGTGTTTGGTATGGTGGGACCTTCCGACTTGCAGTCTTTGCTTTTTTTCTTGGAATTTCGGCAAGCAAGACCTGCTACTTTCGCTGCACCTCTTTCATTTTAGTGCTCATCCTGTGGCAGACTGCCTGGATGAACACTCAGGCTCTGCTGCCTTGGGTATAGTGGGTACTGAATCTGATGCCACAGAACCCTGTGTGGAAGGAACGTCCACTGAGGCTCTACAGAGGTCTTATTCCGATGCTGAATGGGAACAAAGGCCCTTGTCAGACCTGCCGGATCCCTCCGTTCCTTCCCAGTCGTGAGGTTCTAGGCCCTCCTGTTCAAATTCCCGTTAAGCCTTCACTTAGAGAAGGAAAAGAGAGAGCATAGGGAAAGCCAATCTGATTGGCTGGCTTTCTCAAAGCCTCTTTAATAATCTCATGGCCTTGCAGTCTACTGCCCAATAAACTTCCATTAGCATTCCTCCAGTTCTGAGTCCTGGGCCTCTGGCCCCAGATCCCTCTCTGGTGGAAGAGGAGTAGTACTCTGATTCTTCAGAAGAATCCCTCTCTCACACCTCAACTCCCTTCCCCACTTGCATATGCCTTTCCAGAGGAAGAATCTGCACAAACTGGTTCCCCTGCAGAAAATCTCACCTTTGGATAAACCATAGCCAAGATGAGAGAGTATTTCAAGTGGGATTCGGTCAGAAATAAGTGGTGCAAAAACTGTACTTTGTGTTTGATCCAGATGGATTCCTTAGCTTCCACTGCTGTCCCACCTATTCTTCCAGCCTTTCGTAATGCTTTCTCTGCAGCATTCTTGAATCCAGATTACCAACCTCTAGCCCCCTGCAGACCTGATAAGTTTTACAAGGTCCCTGAGCTAGATAAATTCCTGATTAAAATGACCAGCTGAAGACCCAACCACCATCTTAGTCTCTACTGACGAGGTTTCTAAATTGCTGCCCTCTACCACCCTTCTCCCTGCTGGCAAGGACTGCAAGGCACTGGATCATTTGGGTAAAAAGGTGTACACATCTGCCACTCTGGTAATTTTTTTCCAGCAGGGCTAAGGCATATTTAGACGCATGTCCTATAGCTGATTTCTTTGAAATCCAAACAGCTTTCTGATCTGACTCCCCAGCCAAAGCTTGGCGGTCTTCCCTGACCTCTTGGGTGACCAGACACTCCACTAAGTGTAGCTATGATGCTGCTGAGGCCTCAGCTAGGTTGGCAGCATCGGTTTGTGCTCTAAGATTGTATTCCTGGCTACGCCTCCAGCCCTTGCCAGATGATTTCGGGGCTAAATTAGTAGATGCACCTCTGGACAATTCAGCACTGTTTGGAGCCAAGTTTGCAGATTTTAAGTCCTTGCAACAAAAAGGTAAGGAGATGCAAGACTTAAAACATTTGTATCTCCAATTCCCAGGTTTCAAAGGAATTATCTGTCCAAAACCCAGCTTATCAGAAAGTATTCATGTCCTCCTGCCCCCTCTTCCAGACCTAGAAAAGCTCCCAGGAAGCAATCCACATCTGCCAGAACTGGTCAGTCTACCAACCAAAGGAGGCCCTTTCCAGACAGGGCGGTTAGTGTGCGACTACCTGTCAAGCTTGAATTAGCCCCCCCCCCCCCATGCTTCTCTCCTTGTATCTCTCTCTCTGTGTGTGGAGACTCGTCACTTCAGACAAGTGGGTGCTGCCAGTAATAGAACACGGGTACTTCATTGGATCATCTCCTCAAACAGAAGGGGTATTCCCCAGCTGTACCTCCTACAACCCGTTGTGGGCAACTGTTTGGCCCAAAGCACCATCCAGCCAATCCCACAGTCTGCTATGGCAAAAGGCCTTTTACTCAAGGCTCTTTCTAGTACCAAGGAAAGATGGGCCTTGGAGACTAATTCTAGATCTCTTACCTAAATCTTTCTGCATGTACCCACATTCAGGATGCTTACACTACCAACCCTCTTCCCTCTTATCCTCACTCAAAGGTTCATGGCTACCTTAGACTTAAAGGATGCCTATCTCCACATTCCTATAAGGCCCAGCTTCAGGGGTTTCCTCAAGTTTTCAGTGGCCTCCTCTTGCTATCAATTTTCATCCTTGCCCTTTATTCCATCTACAGCACCCAGAGTCTTCACCAAATACCTGACACCAGTGATTACCTTCTGAAGTTCTGAAGGAATCCAAAGTTTCCCTTACCTTTACAACCTTCTCATCCAGGCAGACTGCAGATGGTCCCTGTTCAGTTAATCATTGCCCTCCTGCAGTCTCTAGAGTTTCAGATAAATTACCTAAAATCCCATCTGGAACCTATCCAGGACATAGTGTTCCTGGGGTGCTGAATTTGTACAGACACCATGACAGCCTTCCTTCCTCTCCAGAAGGTAGTAAGCCTGATGCAATACCTACTTTTGGTACTTAAACCAAGGAAATGACCACAAGGTAGTACCTCAGGCTCTTGGGCTACATGGCTTCCACTATACCTATGCTGCCTCTAGCAAGACTTCACCTGAGGAAACTGCAGTGGTATCCCAGGTCTGTTTAGACCCAGCACTCCCACCCCCTGGAGTTCAAGGCACCCTTACTGCCCTGCCTCAAACAGGAGATTCATTGGTGGTTGACCCAGGTGAAGCTCAGCCCAGGCCTTCTAATCCAGCCGCCATCTCCAACACAGCTCATGTACATAGACACCTCAGATCTCTGCTGGGAAGCTACTCTGGGACCCCTAAAGGTGCAGGGAGTTTGGCCAGAACCACACAGGAAAGGGCACATCCAGTGTAAGGGAAATGAAAGCAATATGTCGTTGAAAGCCTTTCATCCCATGCTGTAGCAGGGACCCCTAAAGCTTTCCACAGCCAATACCACAGTACTGTGGTATCTCAATAAGCAGGGGGGGGGGGCAGATCTTGCTTGCTTTGCAGACTAGCTCTCCTTGTGTGGGAAATGACTACCAGTCAGGGAGTTGGTCTTCAGGCAGTTTGCATCCCTTCCCTACAGAACTCAGTCAGATTCTCCCAGCAGGTCCGTGACTATGCCCCACAAATGGATGCTACATGTGGAGGTTTTCCTGGACCTTGTCCACTGATGGGGCCCACATCGAACAGACCTGTTTGCCTCCACCATAAACAGGCAACTTTCCCTCCTTCAATATCCCTGCCAGGACCTCTGGCGATGGCAAAAGATGCCTTTACAGTCTCTTGGAAGGGGAAGTTTCTCAGTGTGCCCCCCCCTTTCAGAAAGTCATGCTAAAGATCCAGCAGGACAAACCAAATATTTTGTTGGTGACTCCCTGTTGGCCAGGACAATATTGGTTTCTCTTCCTCCTCCAGTTAGCCAAGGACAGTCGTCACAAGTTACCCCTCAAAGTGGACCTACTCACACGGGGCAAGGGAACCCAAATTCACCCACAGTGACAGTCTGTACACATAACCTTCTGGGTGAGAGGATTTTGATCCGTTTCAGGCACTTGTACATTGTGGATGTGCTCACTGCCCTGCCGGAGCCCAGGAAACCCAATACCAGGAGAACATGTGTATTATCCAAGTGGAAAAGATTCTCATTATGGTGTCTCGGAAGGCAGTTGGACCCATTGCAAAGTGAGGTTCCCCCTAGTGCTGTCCTACCGGTGTGAACTTTTTATGGAAAGGATTAGCATACTCCATCAAAGCCCATTTGCCTGCCTGCCCCTGGACCCCCCCCCCTTAGCTTCCAGATTACCTGCCAAGGGGGTACTCAATCTCAGACCACCAAGCAAGCCCGTCCCACCTCCATGGGACTTGAAGTATGCCTTACAGAAGCTCATACTACCTCCCTTTGAACCTGCATCCAAAGCTTCCCTAAAACATTGCACATGGAAGACTGTTCTGCTAGTGGCCTTTACCTCGGCTAGAAGAGTTTGAGCTGTGAGCTCTCATGGCTACCCCTTCCCTTCCTCATCTTCCACAGACAGGGTAACCCTCGGAACCAACCCTTCCTTTATGCCCAAGATGGTTAATGACATCTCCTTAAACCAAGTCATTCACCTGCCTACTTTCTTTCGCAACCCATAGGGTGGCTGAGAGTACTTCATTCCATTGATGTGCGCAAACAACTCTGGTTCTATCAGCACAAAACCAAGAACATCAGATAGACTGACCAGTTTGTCTCCTTCTACCCCAGGGCCCTGGGGAAAGCAGTAACTAAGCAAACCATTTCAGCTTGGATTTCCAGGTCTATTTCCTTTTTGTTACGTACACACTATGGTAAACACTTAGAAAGTAGTGTGAAGGCCCATTCCACTAGGGCAACGTCCTCATCTGGAGCCTTTTTCAAAGGCCTGGGCACTTCCACTATTCTTGAAGCAGCCACCTGATCTTCGTGTTTCACTGTTGCAGTCATTACATTTGGGTTATCTGCCTGCAGGTAGCCCTCAGCCAGCCTGAAATATCGAAGTCTTGGATCCCCGCGTCTGATGCTGTCTCCTGTTCGATGACGTCAGGGGTATAAAACATGGAGCTGACACCATTACATCAGTCTTTCTTGCAAACTGCTTCTGCTTTGGGCACCGCTCTGCAAGTGCCAGTCGGCAGACTCCTGAAATTTTTGTTTTCAAGTTTCAGAACCGAAGTCTTTAAAAAAGCCAAGTACCCTGTTGGGATCCTTTTTATTGCTCTAAACCGATGTCTGTAAAAAATTAACAATTTTGTATTACCTGTGGAAAGCAAATACTTCAGATTTTCATTCATACTGCATTCCTTGCTTAGGCCCAGACCGCGACGTCCCTCGCTGTCAATTTTGTGCCTTATTCAACCCCCGAACTTTAAGTTTATTTTTTGCAGCAAATTATTTTGTTACTCTGTTTAACTATCCAGAAATGGCTTTGGTAAGCCATCTGACCACAGACATTCCGAAAAAAAAAAAAACGTAAAGATAGACGCAGACTGACTGTATAAGTCCAAAGCTGCCGGCGACTCTTCTGTTAAGCTAGTTGCCAGTTCGCTGGTACTCTGGTGCTTTCGCAGCCCATGATGCCCGCTACTTCAGATTCACAGGCCTCTACTGAGACCCATTCAGAGTCTGGTATGATGCGAGATGATTCTTCGACTATGGAACCTGCGGATGTCTCTACCTTTGATGGGTCCGGAGCCGCTGTGCAGGCACCGGCTTCTGAGGGTGTATTCAGGCCTACAGACTTGCATTTCAAATCAGTGCCATCTTCAAGGCTTAAAACTCGACCCATGCCTAAAACAGATGCCCAAACCACATGGTCAGGCCCATATGCCTAAAAATAAAAAAGAATGGCTGAAGACCTTACTACTTTAATTAGGGGAAGCCAGCCTTCTCCTTCTGAGACATAGAACTGACTTTCCTTCTAATTCTTCTGATCAGAATTCTGAAATTTCTGTTTCTTCTGATTACAAGGATTTGCCCTTATCTACCTAATGAGGATTCTGATGCAGAGAATTCCATTCCCTCTGCTTCCCCTCCAGAAGGTTTTTCCTTTGAAACCTTGCACACACTTGTGGAGCATTTCTGCTGCGAAAGCCAGGATTACTCTGATTCCAAAAAGATGCTTTGGGAATTCTTACTCCTCCCTAAACACCGGCCTTTAGCTACCCCTCCTGTCTTGGACATTGTAGATGATGCCTTCTTGGAATCTAGCCTGGCCCCAGACATTTTACTTCCAACTCCCAGGAAACCTGACTGGTATTAGAGTACCTGACTCTCAAGTTCCTTTCCAAGAATCCTACTGCGGACCCATAGACCATTTCCCAAGGACCTAAAGGCATTAAGGCTACTACTGCCAAAAACCCTACCCCCTCTGATAGAGATTCCAGGGCCTTGGACAGTGGAGTAAGGAGGTATACACTTGTGCCTACTTGGGGCCGCAAACTGCCAGTTTCATATGTTTAAGTAACCACAGCATATTATGGGACTACTTAAACAGAAAATTGTTTATTCCTGACTGTGCTGAAAATAAAAAAATTACAGGATTTAATGCATTCTGCTGAACAAGTTGGTAAATAATACTTTGCAGTGTGTGTTTGACTCTCTCTAGAAGCATCTTGCAGGGCTGCTGTCACTGGGTCTGTACTTAGAAGGCATGCTTGGCTTAAGGAGCAAAATTTGCCAGATCCAGTTTAAGCTAAATTACTGGATGCTCCCTTAAACCAAGACCGCCTGTTTGGCAACAAAGCAAAGTCGTCCCTAAAAAGATGGAGGAAAAAGCTAAATCTATGCAAACTGTTAAAAGATTCTTACAAGAACAGCCTCCCAGATTTAGTAGGCATTGGCCTAAGAACTGGTCCTTTTGTGCGTCTTCCAGGCCTTCTCAGTCCAAACCCAGGAACAGCAGACCACCTAGGCTACAGTCTCAAGGTACTCACTGGCCTAAGCAGTGGGGGGGCTCCCACTTCCAAAGCTGGCAGTAGTAAGACACCCCCTATGGAAAAATGTCACAATGGCTTAACCTTAAACCTTCCAATCCCTGCTCAACTGTTTGCTCCCTTAGGGGGAAAGATTGCCCTGCATACAAAAAACTGGCAACTCATTACCCAGGACAGATGGGTTTTAAATATAGTTGGCCAAGGATACAGGTTCCACTTTCACATCTTACCAACCCCAAATGGTTGGCCAGACCTTAACCCCTAATCAGTGGGCAGAGGCTCACTCAACAGCAGGTTCTCCAAGTATCAGGGCTATTCGGCCTGTCCCAGCAGAAGAAAGGGGGCACGGTTTTTACTCTAGACTTTTCCTGGTACCCAGAAAAGATTGCACCTGGCGTCCTATCTTGGACCTCTATTCTAAACACCATTTTGGTAATCCCAAAATTCAAAATGCTAACACTTCAACAGCTGCTTCCTATGCTAGGCAAAGATGCCTGGATGGCAACCTTAGACTTAAAGGAAGCTTACCTGCACATTCCAATAAGGGAATCTTTCAGGAAATACCTACGCTTCAGAGCAGGCTCCATGCACTGTCAGTTCTCTGCACTTCCCTTTCGCTTATCTACTGTGCCCAGGGTATTCACAAAGTGCCTAGCTCCAGTCATTGCATTTTGCAGGCAAAGCAATGTTCAAATATATCCATACCTGGACGATTGTCTAATTCAGGCAGAAAGTCAGGACATGCTACTAAAACATCTGGCATTTGTAAAGACACTTCTAACCTCACTGGGGTACACCATAAACAAAAATTTCATCTAGTACCCTGCCAACAAATTATATTCCTGGGAGCAAGCTTGAACACAACTTCCCAGATAGTTTACCTCATGCCAGAGAAACCAGTTTATTTGATAGCCTACTTCAAACTACTGGCCACAAAGACCCAGCTATCTGCAAGGAAAATCCTGCAAGCCCTCTGGTTCATGGCCTCTTGCATTCTAATTATTTCATATGTAAGACTGCATATGAGGAAACTACGGTGGTATCTAAAAAGGGTATGGTGTCAACATTCTCAGGACCTGGAATCAATGATTCCTATCATTCCTTGTATAAAGACTGTTCCTTTGGTGGGCAGAGGTCTGCTACCACAAAAGGGGGCTCCCATTCACTCTACCCCCTGCAGCCCAAACCCTAACGGACACATCAGACTATGCATGGGGGCGCTCATTTGGCAGAGCAGTGCATTCATGGCAAATGGAGCCAGAGTCAGATGCACCTGCATATCAATCAAAAAGAAATGTTAGCTGTACACATTTCCTTTACACCCTTCAAGGACCACATTCTTCCAGGACAATTATTGGTAAAGTCAGACAGCACCACTGTTATGTAGTACATAAGCAGGGGGGAAACCCACTCATACCCTCTCTGCAGACTAGCCATGGCTCTGTGGAACACAGCCTTGAGCTACCAAGTGCACCTACAAGCTCAATTCCTGCCAGGCAAGCTAAATTCACTGGCAGATGACCTAAGCAGAAATCTCATGGACCCACCGCCGTGGAAACTGGAACCAAAGATATTCAACCTTTTGAGAAACAAATGGGGGAATCTAGAGAGAGAGACCTGTTTGGCTCCTCTTAGAACTACCAATTGGGCAAATTCTGCACAAGGACTTCCCACAGTTAAGCTTGGGAAGTGGATGCCCTGTCCTCCACCTGGGAAAGCCTCTCAGTTTATGCCTTTCGCCCTCTGCCTCTCCTTTCGAAAGTTCTGCTGAAGATCAAACGGGACAAACTAAGGACAATACTTATTGCACCAGACTGGCCATGCCAGCACTGGAACCCCCTCTTACGCAGTATGTCACTGCTGGAACCATGGCACCTGCCTCAGACCCCTTCCTTGCTGTCCCAGCAGGAGGGTCAGATTCAGCACCCTCAGCTCCAAACCGTGAACCTTGCAGCCTGGCCAATTCCTTCAGCTCTCTAATAGCATCTCTTGGTAAGCAGGTGCTAGATGTCATTCTGGAGGCAAGGAGGCCTAGTACAAGAAAATCCTATGCTGAAAAGTGGAAAAGATACTGTTCTTGGAGCCAGACTCTGGGGGGATGGGTACAACAGTGCCCAGCTTACCGCATATTCTTCAGTACTTAAGAGATGCTCCACAAGGGCCTTTCCTTCTCGCCAATTAAAATCCATACCTCTGCCATTTCAGCACATAATACTGAATGACCCCTCTTAGGTTCATAGGTTCATGGACACCATACAGTGACTGCAAACTTGTGTATTCTGGCTGGACGTTTTGGTAGCAAGAGAGGAAAACCCAGCTTGTACAGATTACTGCAACTTGGAAGAGACTGACTTCTATGGTTATAAGATTTTAAACAAAATTTCTTTCTACCTCCCTCCTAGACACTCTGCGAGGGGAGACTCCACACCTTACCACAGGAAGTAGAGCTCTGCTAAAACAAGGGGTCTGTCTTCCACCCTCAGGTTAACATCTTGGAGGATTGGGTTTTGATATCAAGGAATGCATCCTATCTCAAGGATGTGCTTCCCATTTTAAGGGAGGCAAGTAAGCCCAGTGCTAGGAAGTCATTCCTGGCAAAATGAGAGGTTTTCTGCTTGGTGTTACAGCAGTAACACTAACTCGTCTCTGGTAAACATAGACTGAGTCTTGCAGTATTTTTCTGGTGTCTTCTGACAAGGGTTTTCCTATTCCAGCATTAATGTACATGTATCTGCAGTATTTGCTTGCCTGCACAGTGTTCCATGTGTCCTCTCATACCCCCACATGAAACTTACTCTAAAAATGGGTGATACACTTGATTCCACTCTGAAGGAATCCTATCCCTGCATGGGAACTAAATTGTGTTAGACAAACTTGTTTTGCCCCTATATGAACCTACTGTCTCTGTAAAGATGCTTCCCTAGAAGGCCACTTTCTTAATGCTGTTACATCAGTACTAGAGTTTGAGTTACAAGCTCTCTGTTTTAAAGAACATTCACTGCCTTCCACAGGGGTAGGATCACCATAAGAACAAATCCACCCTTTATGCCCACGGTAGTATCAGTACTTATTTTAAACTGGGTTATCCCCCTCAGTCTTTCCAAATCCACAGAACAGGGCAAAGCAAGTCCTCTGTCCCCTGGGTGTGCACAGACCGATCAGGTACTATCTAGAGTGGGCAAAAAACCCTAATAGAACGGAGCTATTGCTATTGACTTTTGCAGAGGGTAAATGGGTAAAGCCGGTCTCCAAACACACAATTTCAAAACTGATGGCCCACTGCATTAGCTTATGTAACACCATGGAATAGATTTGACAGTCCATAGTAATGCCCACTTCATCAGACATGGGGCAACAATCACTGCTTTTCTCAAATGCGTGCCCACCCAGGCCATCCTAGAGGCAGCCACGTGGAACCCTGTACATGTCTTTTCAATCACTATAACCTTAGTAATGTCTCCAGTGCTAGTGTGGGTTTTGCTACTGCTATCCTGCAAAATCTTGTATCACAAGGTCATACAGATGACCCACTAGCCAACTTTTTTAGCGTTGGGGAGTCCTCCGAAGAATCAGTATTGCAACATGGACTATGAAAAATCATAGTACAGTTGTGTCCCACTTACATAATTGTAGATATTTGAGCAAATTATTGTTGTACATATTCCCACTCTCCAACTCGCTCTATCTGCTGACAACTTTTCTCCCCCTTGCTGGGTGCAAGGGGTAGAGGATTTTCTGCAGATAGTCCTCTTATCGCCATCATTCCCACTTTGCTTCCTGTGTGTTTTTTTTTTTTTTATGACTTATAATAGCTGTTTTCACAAGGGATCCAGTTTTTCAACAAAGTACAAATGGCTGCCATTTCTAATGTTCACATTGTGCACAATCAGATGCTCATGGACTGACTTAAGATTTCTAAAACCTTCTCAAGGGAACGTTTTTACTAGAAACCCTTATTAGTTACCGTGATCCTCTCTGGGATGTTGTGCTTCGGGCTTTAACTTCAGCTCCCTTTGAGCCTGCAGCCACATTCTTTTGCAAGAATACTTTTTTTGTGGTTGCATCCGCTAGGAGGATGCCTGAACTAAAAGTGCTATATTGCAAACTCCCATATCTGATTTTCTATATCGGCAGTGTGTCCCTGAGAACTAATTTGTCTTCGTTTCCAAAGGTGACATATGAAACTTACCTAAATTGGACAATTTGCCAACTTTTTCCCAAAGGTTTTAACAAGGGAGAGTATGTCTAGAATCTGAGCCATCTGTGATTCCATCAACACAGGACCAAGTATTTTAGGAAATTTGTTCAGTTTTTTTGTTGCCTTTTCAAAGACTAACCTTGGCCATAGTATATTAAGTCACTTTATCTAGGTGGCTTTCAGAAACCTTCAGTTGTAACGAGTTGTCTTAACACACACAAAAACAAAAGCTCATTCTATTAGGGCTGTAGCTAAGTCTACTGCATATATGTGTAGGGCCCCCATTGACACTTGCACTGCTGCATTTTGGTCCACTGTTCAAACTTGTCTCACTACAAGTTATATGTACAGTCCAGATCACGTGCGGCTTTTGGAACAACCATTCTCAGAAATGTCCTTGATACCACTCAAGTTTTCAGTAGCTTTGGGTTCTGTCGCAAGGGTTGCATTGAATGAAAATAGGCTACAGATGTGACCGTTTTGTATGTACTTCAACGCTTTGTTTTATTTTTGTCCAGTTCAACATCCCTCCCTCCTTCCCCTGTTGCAATACTGTCATTTACTGCTGCTGAAGATTGGGTGGACCTCACCTTGGACCCTGTCTTTGAGCAGCCTTAATTGGTAAGTACTAGCCTAGCTGCCATTACAGGCCATTTCAAGCCTAGGCAAATTCCTTCTCAAAGGTGAGAATCCAACCCTATATCTTGTGACTGAGGTATACACCTTAACCATTATACCAATCCCCCCTCCCCCGTTTTCCCTTTACGTTAAATGAACATTCCCCTTTATTAGCCAGTTTTGTTGTGTTTCTTCCAAGCAGTAGTTAAGTGAGCTGGCAAACCTGGTCTGAGGTACTTTAGGGGAAGTTGAGGAGATTATGGGTAGTGGAGGAATCGGAATTTCGCATTCACAGCTTTTTAAAAAGTGATGCGGTCAGATCTGGTTGGATCCCGTAACTAAAAGGTTGAACAGGATGAAAATAAGAAACGCAAATCTTGATGCTGTAAGTACAGAGCTTTCGTATATATAAAAAATTTGGCAAAGGCTAACTTTTTTTTATTGCGAGACCCACTCATAACTTTTGTAGTGCATAGTCTTTCTCTACCAACATCTGCTAGTTCTGTAATGTAGCACATGATGTAACTAAAACATCTCTAGCATAAGAGGAATATGTAACCAGTGTTTAATAGCATTGTAATGCATGGAGTGCTGTGATTATGCTCCATAAAATGACTAAATTATGATTTGATTATGAGCTGCTGCAGTGTGAGGCCCGACCATAGCAGCACTTTTAAAGGTGTGTAACAAATGTGACTCCTCCCTTAATTGATGGTATGCTCTTGTATTGGGGAGTGGTAGTTCCTTCTCACCATTGTCCCTGCATCTTTCCTCATGCATCTGTAGAAGTTTGCAGACGTCAGTCTGTAAATTAACCCCTTTAAATTGGGGCAGTCCCTGACTTTTTCATTGCTGGCTTTCCAAGAGCCTGCACCCGCTTTGCTGGCTTTCCAAGAGCCTGCACCCGCTTTGCTGGCTTTCCAAGAGCCTGCACCCGCTTTGCTGGCTTTCCAAGAGCCTGCACCCGCTTTGCTGGCTTTCCAAGAGCCTGCACCCGCTTTGCTGGCTTTCCAAGAGCCTGCACCCGCTTTGCTGGCTTTCCAAGAGCCTGCACCCGCTTTGTTGGCTTTCCAAGAGCCTGCACCCGCTTTGGCTTTCCAAGAGCCTGCACCCGCTTTGCTGGCTTTCCAAGAGCCTGCACCCGCTTGGCTTTCCAAGAGCCTGCACCTTTCCAAGAGCCTGCACCCGCTTTGCCGGCTTTCCAAGAGCCTGCACCCGCTTTGCCGGCTTTCCAAGAGCCTGCACCCGCTTTGCCGGCTTTCCAAGAGCCTGCACCCGCTTTGCCGGCTTTCCAAGAGCCTGCACCCTCCAAGAGCCTGCACCGCTTTCCAAGAGCCTGCACCCGCTGCTTTCCAAGAGCCTGCACCCGCTCTTTTTCCAAGGGCTTTCCAAGAGCCTGCACCCGCTTTGCCGGCTTTCCAAGAGCCTGCACCCGCTGGCTTTCCAAGAGCCTGCACCCGCTTTGCGGCTTTCCAAGAGCCTGCACCCGCTTTGCCGGCTTTCCAAGAGCCTGCACCAAGAGCCTGCACCCGCTTTGCCGGCTTTCCAAGAGCCTGCACCGGCTTTCCAAGAGCCTGCACCCGCTTTGCTGGCTTTCCAAGAGCCTGCACCCGCTTTGCCGGCTTTCCAAGAGCCTGCACCCGCTTTGCCGGCTTTCCAAGAGCCTGCACCCGCTTTGCCGGCTTTCCAAGAGCCTGCACCCGCTTTGCCGGCTTTCCAAGAGCCTGCACCCGCTTTGCCGGCTTTCCAAGAGCCTGCACCCGCTTTGCCGGCTTTCCAAGAGCCTGCACCCGCTTTGCGCCCCTTCCAAGAGCCTGCACCCGCTTTGCCGGCTTTCCAAGAGCCTGCACCCGCTTTGCCGGCTTTCCAAGAGCCTGCACCCGCTTTGCCGGCTTTCCAAGAGCCTGCACCCGCTTTGCCGGCTTTCCAAGAGCCTGCACCCGCTTTGCCAGCTTTCCAAGAGCCTGCACCCGCTTTGCCGGCTTTCCAAGAGCCTGCACCCGCTTTGCCGGCTTTCCAAGAGCCTGCACCCGCTTTGCCGGCTTTCCAAGAGCCTGCACGCGCTTTGCCGGCTTTCCAAGAGCCTGCACCCGCTTTGCCGGCTTTCCAAGAGCCTGCACCCGCTTTGCCGGCTTTCCAAGAGCCTGCACCCGCTTTGCCGGCTTTCCAAGAGCCTGCACCCGCTTTGCCGGCTTTCCAAGAGCCTGCACCCGCTTTGCCGGCTTTCCAAGAGCCTGCACCCGCTTTGCCGGCTTTCCTTGACAGGTAGTACAAGGAGTAGGTAAGACTCCCTGTACTATAGTTGTGATTGGGCCTCACCGATAACCCATTGGATTTTCAACATGGAAACCAAAATTGTCCAAGAGAACAAAGTTCGAGAGGTGAATTTCTTGGCATCACTGTCAAACACAGTACCATGGTTATGATTGGAGACTATCCTACTCTTCTATATTATGATAATCTGAATATGAACTGTTTCTATGATGCATTCTTTGTCTGCCACAACTTCTATATTATGATAATCTGAATATGAACCGTTTCTATGATGCATTCTTTGTCTGCCACAACCTGATTAATAACCCCATTGTTTTTATCACTATATTCTCTAACGGATTTTATAGTAAAACCTATCCTATTGATCACTGCTGCAGTAGCTTTAGCTATATGGGTTAAATCCAGCCAAGGATATAATGGACAGCCAGTTTTCAAAGCTTCGGGACAGCTTTCTTATGCACAGACTGTCAGTTTGAGCCCTTCAGGTCTTTACTGTCGTCAAAGAGTACTCTTCTTTGAGGATTTCGAGGATTGATGGTCTACTTGTGCTTTCCTTTTGTTGGTAGATTAATTTTCCCTTGGGGGCGGGGGGGGGACCTTCCATTTTCTTAATTTTATTGATTCATTGTTTCTGCAGTAAAGTTACTTTAAAGCTAGAATTGCTTTGGGGGACTGTCTTGACTTGTAACTTACTTTTTAAAACTGAGCACTCGTTTTTATTTTTTTTTCTCTGTCATTTTAAAAGTATAGTAAAGTAACTTAACATTTCTGTGGAGATGGATTTTATTTATTTTTTATTCCTTTTGTGGGGCTGGCATACTGTTGTAAAGTGCTTTTTACTGTTTTTATTTGCCCCCCCCCCCATCAAAATAACTTGTGGGCTGGTAGGTTACTGACATTTTGCTGCTGCTTTTTCAAGTAAAGAGGTACCATTTTCAGCTTGACCAAGGAAGACTACCGGACCCACAGTCTGCCCTTCCTCCATGCACAAAAAGAAAGTTGAGTAAATAGCCTTTGCCACCACAGCAAGCTAGCAATCTGCCTTTGGCACAGGTGGATGGGTGACTGTAGTCATTTAGGTTCATAGGTTCATACTAGGCTATCTGCCCTAGGGCATTTATAAACCTAGCCAGAATGTGTTTGGCTTTCGCCACCTATTTTAAATTTATTTTGCTATGCCCTTTTTCGAGGTTAGTATACTATGCCTCTGTCTAACAGTGACACAAAAGTGATACCCGGGGTAAACCTACGATCTCCCATCCACTCATCAAGATTCCTCTTGAAGAGAGTCAATGAGGGACTCTGCCTAACCTGGACTGGGATTTTATTCCAGAGTGAAGGGAGCCTCTGGGTTATGAATCTGTCCCTCCAGCATGTCCTATTTATTTCAGTGCTGAGGTTAAAGTCTCTCGAGTGCGTAGCTCTATGGAATTTGGATTTTCTGAGGTGCAGCATGTCCATTAATTCCGGGTTGCACATGGCTTTATACGTCAGGCACAGATCGCCTCTGAACAGGCGGTATGCCACTGAGTAGAGCTGCAGTTTCTTTAACCGGGCAGCATATGGCATCTGTTTGAGCCCTTTGATCCTCTTGGTGAGGTACTTTTGGGGTCTTTCCAATTGCTGCAGGTGTGTGGTAAAGTACATCCCAAAAGGGGCATTGTACTCAATTATGGGCCTGATGAGGGATGAGTAAAGAGGCACGATGACCTCCCCTGATCTAGATGTGAATTCCTTCATGATTAGGTGGGCTATATAAAATGTTTTTCTAACCACTTTGGCCACGTGGTTGTCAAATGAGAGATTGCTATCAACTTGGGTCCCCAGGTCGTTTGTTGTACCTCGGAGAGCTGTTCTTTTACCTTGGATGTAGCTTCAGGTGTAGCACCTTCAGATATGATGGACAGGGGGTTAGCCATGTTCTCTGTGGCTGAGTGTCCCCTCAGTGGGCAAGAGGGAGCCAGTCTTGGTGACCCTGGTGAAGGGAACAGGAAAAATTTCCATGTGTGTTAGAATGCTGTACCCATCCATGGGGAAGCAGCTGCTGCCATTAGTAATGTGATTGGCCCCATTTTTCTTGCCAAAGAAGTGGAAAACAAAGAATGTAGCTTAAATTTCTTTGGATAGGAGTTGTCTGGTTCAGGGTTTAACGCGGGCTTCTGTTAATTTTTGTAGTTTTCTGATAAAAGAAAAAAGGGATTCCTTTTTGTCTGAGGAAATGTAAGATTCTAAATCTGAAAAAGATGAAGGGATAGGTTAATTTTCTCCATTCCATTTTCTGATTCAGACTCTGAGGAGAGCTCAGTTTCTGATTTTCTACTAGAGTTTCTCTGAGACTATTGTGAGAATGTGTCAGTGTTTTCAGTGGGAGAACACTTGAGGTTTCTCAGTCCTTCAGAAAACACTGAGCTATTTTACAGAAATGTTTTCCAGAACTTATCCCCATTACTCCTGATTTTTTTTTCTGCTTTAGAGGATGTGCTGATGCCTGCAATTTTACTGATAGCCAACTGCCCTTAAAAAAGGCAGATAGAATGCATAAAGATGTTCGTGTTTCACTGTTGCAGTCATAACTGTAGGGTGCTCCTGCCGGCAGGCAGCCCGAGGTCGGCCAGAATCCCAAAGTCTGGGTCCGGCGTCGGCTGTACAAGCCAGTACCCTGATGTCAGTACGCTCTGGTACATAGCCCTCAGCCGACGCCATCTTCTCCAGTCTTTCTTGCCATGCGGTGGAAAGCAGCTCGCAAGTCGTTGGTTGGCCATTTTCGAACAGCATTTTTGGTTGTTGTCGGTCCGAAGTTCTTACTTCTCTTCTCAAAGCTAAGTACCCTGTTGGGGAATCTTTTTCTTGTTCCTCCGATGTCAGAAAAAGTTAATAATTTTATTGCGTGTGGAAAACAAATACCTCCTAAAGATTTCCACTCTTAATGTCTACCTTGCTTAGGCCCTGACCATGACGTTTCTTGTTGTCTGTTCTGTGCCAGGTTTAATTCTCGTACTATCAAACGCAGGTACGACTGGGCTCTGAATTATTTTGGCAGACGCTTCAATTATAGAATGTTGTCGGACACTACTGGAATTCAAAAGAAGCGCAAAGACAAGGACAGGCGTCCTAGGTCCAAACAGGAACAACCAAAAACGCTGTTCGAAAATCGCCAACCAACGACTTGCGAGCTGCTTTCCACCGCACGGCAAGAAAGGCTGGAGAAGATGGCGTCGGCTGAGGGCTATGTACCAGAGCGTACTGACGTCAGGGTACTGGCTTGTACAGCCGACGCCGGACCCAGACTTTGGGATTCTGGCCGACCTCGGGCTGCCTGCCGGCAGGAGCACCCTACAGTTATGACTGCAACAGAGAAGACACTCTAACATCTACATTTATGGTAGGTGTACACAACTGTACTTTCTTCAGTATTTTTAAAATGTTTATACCCTATTTCCAAACCTGACGCTGTAGCTTTAATTGATCCCACTGTTGCTAAGCACTTGGTTAATTCCAATCCTCCCCTTTTTGAGAAGGGTGGGAAATTGATGTGCATCGATGAAAAGGTGTATACATCTGCAAATTTTGATTTTTTTTCAGAATTTTGAATTGTAAGGCTCTTGTGTCAGCTTGTTCTGACAAATTGTGAAAGTATGAGGAATGTTTTACCTGCAGTTTCTTATGTTGAAAAATCTGATTTTCTTCTATTTTGCAGGTTACTACTTATTTGCAGTGTGTGAGTATAGAGGATAGTTAATAGTTATGGGTACTGGTATTCATGGCTGCACTGTCAACCTTCCAGATGATAAAACTTGTGATGTTAAGCCTCCCTTGTTTACAGACTTCAGTCTTAGGCCCCTCTGCTGCAGAGAGGATGAAAGGGGCAGGCTTCTCCCAGGAATCTCACATTTTTCAGCCTTTATTTTCAAAAGGATTTTCTTTATATTCATCCAATTTTGGTTTTAAAAAAAAAAAAAACCCCAGAATAAACAGTGTCTCAAATTGGGTTAAGTAGACTTTAAATAATTAAATGGCAAGAGGGTTCCAAACAGAAGTCTCAAACCTCCCAAAACCAAGGACAGTCCAAGTCTGAGTATTCAGGAGACTTTGTGATCTCTTCTCACCCTGGCCATTTCTTTTCCAGAAGGTCTGAATCTGTCTGATTTTCTCTTTGGCATCAAATTGTTTCAGACAGTTGGCAGGTTTACTGATAGAAGTGGGAGGAAATTCCTTATTTGCAGGGGATTATTTCTCCTCCTCCAGATGACCTTTTTTTCCACCTGTTCATCACATGCTGTTCCAAGGAGTAATAGAATAGTTCCTCCTTGCAGGGTGGGGAAGAGTTTATTAAAGGATGTTCCTAGTGCCAAAGAAAGACAGTACTTTGAGACCACTTCTGAATCTTTCTTTCCTAAACCTGTTTGTGATGGTGTCCAAATGCAAAATTTCACTTGGCAATCAGTTGCTTTCTCTTCCTCTTTCAGATTTCCTGGTAACACTAGACTTTAGATACTTACCATGTCCTTTTTAATCCAGATTCCGGACCTTTCTTAATGTGATCCAGGCATACAGAACATTATCAGTTATCTGCTTTACGCTTAGGACTACCCAGTGCACCAAGTGTGTTCACAGTGTGTAGCTCCAGTTGTATCTAATTGCAGGCTATAGGGTAGCCACATTTTTCCATATTTAGATGACTTGCTTATCTTTCCAGAATCTTTTTCAAAGCTTCAGGGATGTCTCTCTGGTGAGAGATCTTAGACAAGCTGGGATTCCAAGAGAGCATTCAGAAGTTTTGACTCCCTCACACAGGATTGTATTCCTGGATGACACTTCATTTCAAAGAGCTTTTCTTCCCCAGGAAAAAAGTGGATCTTTATTTAGGTCCATTTTGAAAGCTTTCCATTTGCACTTCAGTAACTGAAGTGGTACCTCAGGAGTTTGACTGTCATGGCACGTATGATTCTCATGATACCCCTGGAAAGAGTCTGCATTAGAAAGTTACAATGGCATCTGAAGTCTTTGTTCCCAGCATTTGCTTAGAGAACAGTTTCAGGAAGGATAAAAGTGCAGTGGAGGGCTGTGAGAGACAAAGGATGGATGTAGGCACAAGTGTCAGATGGTTGTCTTGATCACGCAACTCTCTAAACCACCTTTGGTCCCCAGGACCTCTGAGTTGTTACAAATAATACCACAGTTGTGGTACATCAACAAGCAAGACAGAACCAAGTTGTACCCCCTTTGCAGACTAGCCATGATGGGAGCAGGAGGACATGTTGCTGTTTTCCACATTTGAGTTTACTCCTCTTGCTTCGTGTACTTCCAGCCAGTATGCAAACGTTTAGTCCTTACATGTTGCGTGGGAAGTCTGACTTGTCTCAAAGAACATGGGCCCTAAGTGACGTCTGCACGTACCAACCCTCAGAACTTTGCCACCAGTCATATGCCAGGTGTTCCTGCTCTTGCTGTTGTCGTAGTTCTGAAATCAGATAAGTACCCCATTGGGGAACCTGTCAGTCCTTTTTTTCTTTATTGTATTGCCTTTTCATGTCATCCAGAAAGGGCAAGTGTACGTGTGGCCGGCAGATTCCTCACAAAGACGCCCACTGTGTCCCTTCTGTTTGGGACGGTCGCACGACTACAAGGCCTGTTCTACTTGTCAGTTATTTGTGCCCAAAACTTTGTGTAGTCAATTGCATGCGCTAAACCTATACCTTAGAAAATCAAAGGTTAAAGCCGTTTGCGTTAGGGATGGAGGTTTCATCCGACATACCTATTTAACTTTCAAAGAAGTCCAAGATTTCACTGCCTGTTAATGCTGCACCTCTAGCATCCGACCTTCAGCCTGTGGCTGATGTCTGCCTGGTAGAGGAATCTGATTCCACCACCTTCTGTATAGCTGGTGTATCTTCAGAAGCCACACAATCCCATGTGGAGGGCACGTCCGTAGAGGCTGTTCTGATGTCTTCCTCCGATGCTGGGGGGGGACCCAGCGATTTGCTGTAGGCCTGTTGGATCCCACAGGTCCTTTACAGTCTCAGGATTCCAGGTCTTCCCCTCTTCAGATGCCAGCTAAGGACCCTTAAAAGAAGAGGAAGCATCTTTCTTCCCCTTCTGAAAGCATGCCTGACTGGCAGACCTTCAGTCAGAGCCTGTTTAATGCCTTTATGGCCTTGCATCCTGCTTCTGCAGGGACTGCTAGCATTCCTTCACTCTTGTGCCCTAGGCCTCAAACTTCAGATCCTACCATGAGGGAAGAGGAAGACATTTTCTGATTCTTCTGAAGCATATTTTTTACCCCTCTCAGATCTCTTCTCCCTTGGGGTATGGATCCCCAGAAGAATAATCTGTTGACCCTGACTCCCCAGTTGAGGGTTCGACCTTTTGGGGGAAACAATCTCCAAGATAGAGACCATTTCAAGTGGGAATCCTCTGAGATGACTGAGGTACAAAAAAAGGATACTACCTCATTCAGATGGATTCCCCAAGCCAGTCTGCTGTTCCTCCAGTCCTGCCTGCCTTCCTGGATGCCTTCTCAGTATCTTTAAACCCAGACTCTTAACTGCCTGCCCCAGGCAGACCTGACAGACTTTATAAAGTTCCTGACATGCCAAGTACCTCCTTAAGTGCCCACCTGCAGATCCTGCTACTGTCTCCATTTCCACAGACAATGCTTCTAAGCTCTTACCCACTATCACCATACTTCCAGACAAGACGGCAAGACAGTGGAAAGGCTGGGTAAGAAAACTTGCACCTCTGTAACCTTGTCCTTTTTAGGGCTACAAATTACCAGACTCTTGTGGCAAAATACACCCTATCCCTCCTAGAAAAAGCCTCCAAGGAACTAGCTGATCCACCAGACTGTGCTACCAAAGCATCACTGTCCTCTCTTCTGGCCCTCACCACCCAGGTTACCAGGCACTCCATAAAGTGCAGTTATGATTCTGCTGAAGCCTCAGCTAGGTCAGCAGCATCAGCTTCTGCCTTAAGGTATTCCTGGCTATGCCTGCAGCCCCTTCCTGGGGACTTTAGGCAAAGCTTATGGATGCACCCCTGGACAATTGGCCTTGTTTGGTGCAAAAGTGGACAACCTCTTAAGTCACTACAGCAAAAAGGAAAAGAAATGCAGTATTTAAAACGCCTGCTTGTTTCTCCCATACCAAAATGTCAGAGAAATTGCCTGTCTAAAACCCAGTTCATAAGGAAGCACTCTCACCCTGCAGCTTCTTCCAGAACTAGAAAACCCACCAGGAAGCCCCCCTCCAGCTACAGCTTCACCTTCCACTAGCCAGAGACTGCCCATTCCAAGTAGGGCAGGTAGTATGTAACATCTGACCCCTCCCTGTCTACCTCTTATCACTTCATCTCTCACTGCCTCCCTGTGTGGACTTGCATCATATCAGACATGGGTCCTGTCCATCCTTCAAAAAGTTTACTTCATGACCTGGCTCCCCCTCTCCGAGAGAGATGGCATCTCAAAGCCCCCAACATAACAGTTGCACCTTCTGCAGCCTGTGTTGCAAGCCCTGTTGACCCAGAGCACCATTGAATCTGTGCCTTCAGACGCAAAAGGAAGAAGTTTCTACTCCAGGATTTTCCTGGTTCCCAGAAAAGACTGACCATGGAGACCAATTCTACCCCTCTCCCATCTCAACCTTTTCTTAAAGGTCACTATTTTCAGGATGCTGACCTTCCTCTTAACCCTCCTACTCCACCAAGGGTTATTGACCACCCAAGATATAAAGGCTGCTTATCTACACATCCCCATAAAGCCCACATACAGGAAATACCTGAGGTTCTTGGTGGGCACTTCTCACTTTGAGTTCTCTGCCTTGCCCTTTGGGCTTTCCACTGCTCCCAGGATTTTCACCAAATGCTTGGCTGCAGTAAATGCTTACTGCAGAACAAAGGGAATCCAAGTAGTCCCTTACCTGGATGACTTGCTAATCCAGGCAGGCAACAAGGAGACTCTTCAGATATACATACAACTAGTGGTGTACCCCGTGCAGTCCCTGTGATTCCAGTTAACTTTCCCAGAATTTCACCTGGAACCTACACAAGACAATAGTCTTCCTGGGGTGCAGAATCTGCACATACCTCATGAAAGCCTACCCTCCCCCCAAGGATGCAAGACCTGACTGAACATCTGCTTCTGGTCCTTCAATCTACAGAATCAACAGCAAGGCAGTACCTCAGACTCCTGGGCTACATGCCGCTATCCCCATGTTGCCATTAGCAAGACTGCATATGAAAAAGTTACAAAGGTATCTTAGGTCAGTCTGGACCCAATACTCCTGTCCTCTGCAGTACAGGATTCCCTTCCTCCCATGTGCCAGCCACCACTGGAGTTTCTTTTTGAGGCAAGTGCCCCGCAATCCAGGTTTACCTCTAACCACTTCAGCCCACACAGGCATACACACTTATGCCTCAGACTTGGGGTGGGGAGCAACTCTGAGCTATCACAGATTGCAGGGCCTGTGGCCAAAGCATCACAAACTAGAACACATCAGTGTTTGAGAATTGAGGCCAATTCTTCTGACCCTTTGAGCTTTCCTACCTTACCTTCAGCAAGGTCTGATTTTCACAGACAATACCACTGTCCTGTGGTATCTCAACAAACAGGGAGGGACCAAGTCATACTTTGCAGACTGGTCCTTCTAGTATGGGAACTAGCCACCTCATAGGGAGTGACCCTGCAAGTGGTTTACATCCCCCTTTTTCCACAACTCCCAGGCAGACTATCTTGAGCAGAACCATCACAAACTACAATGAATGGATGCTTCACAGGGATGTCTTCTGGATCTAGTCCACCAGTGGGGGGTACCCATCAAATAGACCTTTTTTGCCTCTCAACAGGCAACTTCCTGGCTTTTGCACCAGGATACCAGACCTGCAGGTACTGGCAATATATGCCTTCTCAATCTCCTGGAAGGGGAAATATCCAAATATATCTCTGTGCATCCCCCACCTTTCCACTCATTCAGAAGGTCCTGTTTAAAATCCAGCAGGACAAACTAAAAATCTTGTTGGTGACCCCCTACTGACCAAGACTGCACTGGATGTTCGTGTTTCACTGTTGCAGTCCTCATATGGATTATCCTGCTCCCAGTATTCCTCAGTAGGCTCGAATACCAGAGTCCTTGGTATTGACCAAGACTGCACTGGATGTTCGTGTTTCACTGTTGCAGTCCTCATATGGATTATCCTGCTCCCAGTATTCCTCAGTAGGCTCGAATACCAGAGTCCTTGGTATATGACGTGGCTGCTGCTGGTAGTAAAACCTATGTCAGAACGTCCAGTATAAAGGGAGGCAGCAGACAGTTTCCTCAGTCTTTCTTGCCATGGAGCCCGAAGCAGATGCAGTTCACACTAGTGCCAGTCGGCCGTTCACCTTTTTTGCTTTCAGACTACCAAGTTGAACACGCCTTCAGATAAGTACCCCGTTGGGGATCTTTTTTTTTTTTTTTTTTCTTGCTTTAACAAATGTCAGATCAAGTTAATAACTGTCTTGCCTGTGGAAAACAGATTCCGTACCATGATTTCCATTCCTATTGTATAACTTGTTTTGGGCCTTGAGCACAACATCCCTAACTGCCATCTCTGTGCTTCCTTTAACCTGCATACCAGATGTAAAGCTAAGATTTTGTGTAAGCGTTTCGGAGTCTGGCCTAAGTTCGTTGGTATGGCGTCTTCTAGTCTCCTGACTTAGGATATACCTAGGAAACACAAAGACAAGGACTGTGACAGGCCTAGGGTTAAATCTGCTGATGATGCACCGGTGAAATTGGTAGTCAGCACAGCGGTAGTCTGTGAGGTGCTTTCGCAGCCCCTGCAGTCTACAGATTTTCAGTCACAAGCCTCTGCCTAGACCTTTATGGAGTCCTCCATGCCGCAGGCTGCTATTTCGTCTTCAGACCCTCTGCCTGTTGCTGCCTCAGATGGGTCTGGAGCCGCTTTGCAGGCACCAGCTTCTGATTCCTCTTTTCAACATGAGACCAGAACCAGTCCGACTAACTTAGTTCAGACTTCTGCAGTTGCTAGGCCTCCTGAGTCGCTCCGGATTGCTAGTAAATCGTCCAGCTGCAAACCTTCTCACAAGCCGGCATCGGCCCCCCCTCCTGTGTCTCAGTCCCAGTTGGTAAAGATGGCTTGTGATCTTTCCCTGATTAGGGGCTCTCATCCCCACCCTTTAAAGAGGACTAGTGAATTATCTCCTGATGTTTTGTCAGTTTCAGATACTGAGATTTCCAGTACATCTGCTGGTGAAGGAAATTCTCAGCTGTTTTCTGGCTTTGAAGACTCTGATGCTGAGGACTCTTATCCCTTCTGCCTCCCCTTCAGAAGATTTTTCCTTTGGGGATACTTCGAATACTCTTAGGGAGCACTTTAAATGGGAATGTCAGGATTTTCCACAGTCTAAGAAAAGAATTGGGGAATTTTTGGGTTTGCCACCACATAAGCCTCTGGCTATACCTCCAGATTTGGAGGTTGTGGATGATGATTTCATGGAAAATTCTTAAACTCCTAATTCTGTTCCTCCTGCCCCCAGAAAAATGGGTAGGTATTGTAGGGTTCCTGAATCGCATCAATTCCTTTTTAAAAACCCTACTGCTGATCCAGAAATTATTTCTCAAGGCCCCAAGGGTGTTAAGGCTACTATTGCTAAAAACCCTGTGCCTTCTGATAGTCTAGGGCCTTGGACAGGTGGGGTAAAAGTCTATACCTTTAACTCTTGCCATTAGATCTGTGAATTGTCTATTTCACATGCTCGAGTATCCGCAGCATACTTTGGAGGCTATTAAGGCTAAGCTTGGAGATTTACTGAATGTTGACACTTTTAGTTAAGCATTCACTTCATTGTGGTTTTGACATTTTGGAGGCTTCCTGCAGAGCAGCACCACTGGTTCTGTAATTAGAAGGCATGCTTGGCTCCGGGATCAGTCTTTCTGTACCTGTTAAATCTAAATTGCTGGATGTTCCTTTGCACAAGGACAATGATGTCCTTCAAGGATGCATCTGCAGTCCTTACAAATGGGTTGTCCTGTCAGGCAGCCCTTCGGTCGGCCGGATTCCAAAGTCTGGGTCTGGTCTTGGCTGGTGTCACACTTCACCCGACGTCATCTCTGCTGGTCTTCGGGTATAAAGGCATCAGCCGACGCCATTTTCCTCAGTCTTTCTTGCCGCGTGGCGCCCGAAGCAGAAGCTGTTCGCAAGTGCCGGTCGGTCAGATCCAGAGATTACTACTACCAATACTACTTCGAAGACTTCTAAAAAGCTAAGTACCCCGTTGGGGACTCTTTCTTGCCTCAGCCGAGGTCAGAAAAAGTGAATAACTGTTTAACTTGTGGGAAACAAATACCTCATAAAGATTTCCACTCTTACTGCTTACCTTGTTTAGGCCCAGACCACGACGTAGCAGCTTGTTTAGCCTGTGCTTTCTTCAACCGACGAATGCTTGGGCGTCGGTCGGAGTTTGCTGAACAGATTTTCGGCTCGGATTTTGCATACATTATGCCGTCGGATCCTCCGACTACTCAAATTGTTAAACGCAAAGAAAAGGACCGACGCTCGCGGTCCGCGGTTTCGGCCGAAACCGAGCAAACTGGTCAATCTTCAACCGAATCCATGACTACTACCGAGGCCCCTTCTACCCTAGTTGAATCGGCCTCTGAAGTTTTGCCTACTAATGTGGTTTCTCTAGAATTATCGGACACCATCCCTTTGGATGTCTCTACCCCAGCACATGGTGCTGCTAGGCCTCCTACAATGTTTTTGTTAATAAGGCTGAGGAGGTGCTGAAGAAATTGGAGGATAAGGCAAAATCTATGCAAGCTGTAAAATATTTCCTTCCTCTATTTAGTAGGCATTATCCTTCCAAAAATTGGTCTTTCCCTGATCCTGGCAAGCATGGTCACTCTAGGCCTAGAAGTTTCAGATCTTCCAAGAGGGCAGTCTTCCACCCCTCAAAGGGCTAAACAAATGGCATTCTTCTGCTAAATCGGGGAGTTCTAAGCCAGCTTCCCAAAGCAAGCCTTCTCAATGACTCTGGCCTTCTTGTGCCTACCTCTGTGGGCCCTGGGTTTCTTTTGGGGGGAAGGTTAGCCAGGTTCACAGAAGTATGGTCTACCATCACAGACGACAAATGGGTGCTCAGTATAGTAAACCAAGGTTACAAGTTTTACTTTCACACCTTCCCTGTTTTGCAAGGGTACCCAGAACTCTCAGGGCAGAGGTAGAAACTCAGTTTATTTTCTCTGAATATGGGGGCTATATAGCCAGTTCCTACAAATCGGGTAGGCCTAGGTTTTTGTTAATGACTTTTTCTGGTAACCAAGAAAGAGGGCACTTGGCGCTCTGGTCTGGATCTGTCTATTCTAAACACTTTTTTTTCTGGTGATTCCCAAATTCAAGATGCTCACCCTTCAACAGTTATTACCAATGCTGGGCACGGATTCATGGATGGTAACTTTGGATCTCAAGGAAGCTTATCTGCACATCCCAATAAGGGAAAGTTGCAGGTAGTTCCTTCGTTTCAGGGCTGGGGGCAACACTTACAATTCTCTGCATTGTCCTTTGGCTATCTACTGCTCCCAGAGGTTTTATGAAGTGCCTGGCTCCAGCCATTGCTTTTTTCAGGCAGAGAAACATTCAGATTTATCCTTACCTGGACTACTGTCTCAGTCAAGCAAACTCCCCAGAACGACTAGAAAAGGATTTGGATTTTGTGAAGAACATTCTCCCCTCTTTGGGTTACACTCTAAAACGAAAAAGTCAAAGTTGGTTCTTACAAGGGAGATTGTTTTCCTGGGAGCGAGTTTGATTACAGCCACCCAGATGGTATTTCTCCCTCAACAGAAGCAAGAAGATCTTTCAGCTTACTTCATGAACTTGGTAAGCATGACCCAGCTCTCTGCAAGGCAATTCCTGCAAGCACTGGGGTTCATGGCTTCATGTATTTTGATGATCCCATATGCAAGGCTGCATGAGAACTTCAATGGTACCTCAAGAATCTTTGTCAATACACACAGAACTTAGACTAGATTTTTCCCTCTATTCCCTGTCAACAAATGGAGTTCCTCTGGTGGGCGGCAGCCTTTTCTCAGAACAAGGGTCTGCCTTTACCGCCTGCCAACTAGACTCTCACCACAGATGCCTCAGATGTTGTATGAGCACCCAGCAGATTCATCTACACAAACTTAAAATAAGTGGCAGTGCAGCAGGCCTTGCTGGCTTTCAAGGACCTACTCTACCCTGGGACACTGCTGATCAGGACGGACGATACCACAGTCATGTGGTACATCAACAAGCAAGGGGAGGACTCTGTCTTACCCCTTGTGCAGACAATGCATGAGACTGTGGTCATAGCAGCGTCCATGGGCTTAAATCTAATAGCCTTGTATCTTCCAGGGAGGCTAAACTCCTTGGATCTTTTGAGCAGACATGTTCTGGATTCTCACGAGTGGCAACTGAACAGTGACATTTTCCTTCACATCACTCATTGGGGCACCCCACAAGTGTATCTTTTCTCCTCGCACCAATCCTCTCCTTACAGCCTTCTGCACCAGGGAGATTCACAACAAAGCTTGGAGGGTGGATGCATTGTCCTTCCCATGGACATGCCTCTGTTTATGCATTCCCTACTCTGCCTCTTCTTCCCAGAGTGCTGCTAAAGATGAGGGACGAAAAACCAAAGGCTATTCTGATAGCACCAGATTGGCCTAGGCAACATTGATATCCCCTCCTTCGCAGTCTTTCCCAGGCTCAGCCTTTGCATCTTCCTCTGGTACCATATCTGTTTCATGGAGGGGGGAAAGTTCCTTCATCCTCTTAAAACTCTGAATTTAACTGCCTGCCTAATAATTCAACCACCTGTTGGGAAAGATTTAAAGTTCTTCATGAGGCCGGGAGGCCTAACGCAAGAAAATCCTATGCTAATAAATGAAAGATTTTGCTCTTGGATGCTGGCTAAAGGAGAAGACTGTTCTCATTCTTAATGATGGACTTTCCTTTTCTTCAATCAGAATTCACGCTTCAGCAATTTCGGCTCATTGTTCTTTTGAGCAACCCATTTTTTCTCACCCCTTGATGAAACAGTTCCTGAGGGGAGCTAGTAATCTTAGACCTCCCAGAAGAGCTCCTACTCCTGCTTGGATCTTAATTTTGCCTTGGAAAAATTTACTCTGCCTCCTTTTGAACCAGCTGCCTCTGCAGATTTGAAGTTTCTATCCTGGAAGACTGCTTTCTTTTTAGCTATTACTTCAGCCAGAAGGGTATCTGAGCTGCAAGCCTTAATGGCAGTAGAACCTTTCATTATTTTTCACTCAGATTGGGTTTCTCTGAGAACTAATCCCTCCTTTATGCCTAAGGTAATTTCCAGTTAAATCCTTAATCAGTCTGTTCACCTGCCTACATTTTTCAACAGTCCTCAAAATAAAGGGGAAGGGATTCTGCACTCTTGATATGCATAGACAGCTGAGATTTTACTTGGACAGGACTAAATCCTTTTGAAAATCTGAGCAGTTATTGGTTAGTTTTGCTCCTGGGGCTGGGGGTAAAGTTATTTTAAAATGAATATCCAAATGGATTGCTCATTGTATTCACTTTTGTTACCTGCCACATGGGAAGGTTCCCCTTCAGGGTATTGGGGCCCATTATACTAGAGCAGCCTCTACCTCTGTAAGCCTTTCTGAGAGGTGTGCCTACTAAGGACATTCTAGAAGCAGCTACTTGGTCTTCTATCTATCTCTATCTATATCTCTAATTTTGTTTTTTTTTATGACCTGTCCAGGGTGCTACCAGTCCTGGGTTAGCCTACTTTTGAGGGTTTCTGACAGTTAAGGCAAGAAAAACCTGAGGAAATGGCGTCTGCTGCCTCCCTTTATACCGGACGTTCTGACATCAGTTTTACAACTGGTGGCAGTCCATGTCCTATACCAAGGACTCTGGTATTCGGGCTGACTGAGGGCTACCGGGAGCCAGATAACCCATATGTGAGGACTGCAATAGTGAATACGCTCTCTTAACATCTACATTGGTAAGTGTACACAACTGTACTTTGCCCTTGGACAGTTGTAGAAGTAGGGGGAATCACCACAAGTTACTACCCAGAGTGGACGTTCTCACACGGCACAAGGATCCCAGATTCACTCGCAGTGGCAGTTACTGCACCTCACCCTGTGGGTTGATAGATTCTGATCCCCTTCAGATGCCTTTACAGCGAGGACATGCTCAATGTCCTGCAGGAGGCCAGGAAACCAAATACAAGAAAATCCTACCTTTCAAAGTGGAAAAGGTTTTCTATATGCTGTCAAGACAGTTGGACCAGCTTGCAAGCAAGACCCCTCTAGTCTTTTCTTATTTGTGTGAGCTACTGCAGACAGGCTTGGTCTACTCTTCCATTAAAACTCACTTGTCTGCAATTTCAGCAGGTTTCCCTCTGGACCCCTCTCTGGCATCCATGCTTCCGGCTAAGCTTTTCCTCAAAGGTGTGCTTCACCTTAAACCTCATAGGACCCCCCCCCCCACCATGGGATCTTAACTACGTTCTGGAAAAGCTTGCGCTCCCTCCATTTGAGCCAGCAAAGCCTTCCAAAAACTTTGTACCTGGGGGGAGGGGGGGGTGACCTCATATTAGTAGCATTGACTTTAGCCAGAAGTGTATCAGAGCTACTAGCCCTTATGCCCATCCCTCTTTTCCTAGTTTTCCACAATGACAAGGTTACTCTTAGAACTAACCCTTCCTTCATGCCAAAGGTGGTGAATGACCTGTCCCTCAGTCAGGCCATATACCTACCTACCTTCTTCCCTAATCCACAGGGGGACAGTGAGAGAGTACTTCACTCCCTGGATGTTCACAGACTACTCTAGTATTACCTATATAAAACAGTCTCATCAGATCTGTTGACCAACTTTTCATCTCCTTTCACTCCAGGGCCTTGGGGAAGGCATTGACCAGACAGACAATCTCTGTCTGGATTTCTAAGGCCATCACCTTATGCTAACAATACCATGGTAAAGCCCTGCAAGGTACTGTTAAACTACGCTGCACCAGGGCTATGGCTGCCTCTGGAGCCTTTTTTTCAAGCATCTTGGATACCTCTACCATTCTTGAAGTGGTTGCTTGGTCATCCATACAAACCTTTTATCAAGCCATATAAACTAGATCACATCTCTAGAACTAGGGCAGAGTTTGCCAGGGCTATCCTTCACCGATTCCTGGACTCTGCCTTTAGGCCACCTCCCCATTCACAGTGAGCTTTGGCACTCGTGGAATACTGCAACGTGGGAATAAGACATCGAAAAGTGTGTAAAATCTTATAACCATGCAGTGCAATGAAAAAGTATTTGCCCACTTCCCGATTTTGCATGTTTGTTGCACTTGAATGTTTCAGATCATCAACAAATATAAAGTTTAGACATAGATAACCCAAGTAAACACAAAATACAGTTTGTGATTTTTATTTATGGGAAAAAAAACTATCCAAATTTGCATGGCCCTGTGTGAAAAAGTAATTGCCCGCTAAGCCTAATAACTGGTTGTGCCACCCTTAGCAGCAGCAACTGCAATCAAGCATTTGCGATAATTGGCAATGAGTATTTTACATTGCTGTTGAGGAATTTTGGCCCACTCTTCTTTGCAGAATTTTTAATTCAGACATATTGGAGGGTTTCTGAGCATGAACTGACTTTTTAAGGTCATGCCACAGCATTTCAATTGGATTCGAATCCGGACTTTGACTAGGCCCCTCCAAAACCTTTTTTGTTTTTTTTGTTTTTTTTTTGTTTGTTTTAAGCCATTCAGAGGTGGACTTGCTGGTGTGTTTTGGATCATTGTCCTGCTGCAGAACCCAAGTGTGCTTCAGCTTGAGGTCATAAACTGCTGGCCGGACATTCCCCTTCAGGATGTTTTGGTAGAGAGCAGAATTTATGGTTCCATCAATCACTGCAGGTCTTCCAGGTCCAGAAGCAGTAAAACTGCTCCAAACCATCACACTAAAACCACCATGATGTCCTTCATGGATGCATCTGCAGTCATAACAAATGGGTTGTCCTGTCGTCAGGCAGCCCTTCGGTCGGCCGGATTCCAAAGTCTGGGTCCGGCTTCGGCTGATGTCGCACTTCACCCGACGTCATCTCTGCTGGTCCTCGGGTATAAAGGCATCAGCCGACGCCATTTTCCTCAGTCTTTCTTGCCGCGTGGCGCCCGAAGCAGAAGCTGTTCGCAAGTGCCGGTCGGTCAGATCCAGAGATTACTACTACCGAATACTACTTCGAAGACTTCTAAAAAGCTAAGTACCCCGTTGGGGACTCTTTCTTGCCTCAGCCGATGTCAGAAAAAGTCAATAACTGTTTAACTTGTGGGAAACAAATGCCTCAAAGATTTCCACTCTTACTGTCTGCCTTGCTTAGGCCCAGACCACGACGTAGCAGCCTGTTCGGCCTGTGCTTCCTTCAACCGACGAACGCTTAGGCATCGGTCGGAGTTTGCTGAACAGTTTTTCGGCTCAGATTTTGCGTACATTATGCCGTCGGATCCTCCGACTACCCAAATTGTTAAACGCAAAGAAAAAGACCGACACTCGCGGTCCGCGGTTTCGGCCGAAACCACGGTTAAGCAAGCCGCGAGTATCTCTGTTTCGGCCGAAACCGAGAAAACCGGTCAATCTTCAACCGAATCCATGACTACTACTGAGGCTCCTGCTACCTTAGTTGAATCGGCCTCAGAAATTTTGCCTACAACTGTGGTTCCTAGTGATTTATCAGACACCATCCCTTTGGATGTCTCTACCCCAGCACGTGGTGCTGCTAGGCCTCCTGCAGCCATGTCTATTAAGGCCTTTGCCAGGGCTAAAGCAGCCAAATCTGTTAAATCAGTGCCTGTTAAGCCCCCCTCACACAGGCCCACTTCAAGTTCACAAATGCTTACTCTGGCAGAAGATTTAATATCTTTAATTAGGGGATCCCAATCTCATCCAGACAGGGCCTCTCAGCCCCCAGAAAAGAGACCTAGAGCAGAGCCCCCCGAGCCAGTGTCCTCTGATTATTCTGCGGATGACTCAGACATTACAGACCAGCCAGAGGCTCCTTTTTCTACTTATGAAGACTCCGATGCTGAAGAATCCATTCCAGCTGCCTCTCCACCAGAGGAATTTTCCTTTGGGGAAACCTTACATGCCATGAGAGAACAATTCCAATGGCAGGGACAAGATTTCTCAGATTCAAGAAAAGGCTTAGGACTTTTCTGCACTTACCACAACATAGGCCCTTAGCTATACCTCCTGTACTGCCTGTTGTGGATGATGCATTTAATGATGTTTGCACTGCTCCTGATTCTTTACCTCCAGCCCCTGCCAAACCAGATAGATTTTACAGGGTGCCAGACACTCATCACCACCTATACAAGGCCCCACTTGCAGATCCCGAAACTATATCCCAGGGGCCTAAGGCAGTAGCCTCGACCACAGCTAAAAACCCTATTCCTTCTGAAAGGGAATCCAGGTCCTTAGAGATGGGGAAAAAGTTTACACCTCTGCTACTCTCTCAGCTAGAGCTTTAAACTGTCAGTTTCATATGATCCAATACCAAGAGTTTATGCTTGATCAGTTAACTAAAAAACTGTCCTCTGATGAATCCTTAGATAAGAAATATGTATTGGAAATGGTGAATAATATCCAACAGGCTAGTAACCATTCCTTAAAATGTGGCTATGATGCACTGGAGGCTTCATTTAGATCAGCCATGACTGGCACAGTGATAAGAAGGCATGCATGGTTGAAAGAACAGGTCTTACCGGATCATGTTAAAGCAAAGCTGTTAGATGCTCCTATGGATAAGGCCAGTCTATTTGGTACACCTGCCCAGCAAGTAATGAAGAAAATGGAAGAAAAGGCAAAATCTGTACAAACAGTTAAAGATTTCTTACAGGTTCAGCCCCAAGGTTTAGCAGGAACTGGCCTGCCAAAATTGGTCCTTTCCAGACTCCACAAAATCCCAAAGGGGCAGGAATAGACGCTCTAGAGGCAGAAATCAATCCAGAGGAGGTGCCTACAGAGGACGACAGTGGCAAGGCAATAACCGAGGCACAGACAAAACCACTGCCACTGCAACAGGACAATCACAGTGACTTGGCTCTGACACCGCCTACCAGGGAGCAAATAGCAGCACCTTTAGGCAGAAAGTTAGCCTTATTTTCGAAAAATTGGCACTATATCACAAAAGACAAGTGGATTTTGCAAACCATACCCCAAGGATACCGGTTCCACTTCCACACCTTACCAGTAAAAGAGGAATGCCAAACCTACCTCCAAATCAAAATAGAAGCTCTACAGCAGATAGCTTAAATTAACAAAGATGAGAGCTGTGGAAAGAGTACCAATAACAGAACAGGGCAAAGGATTCTACTCCAGACTCTTCCTAGTACCAAGAAAGAGAAAAGATGGAGACCTATTCTCGACCTGTCCGTCTTAAACACATACATCATTGTCCCAAAATTCAAAATGCTGACCCTACAGCAACTTCTTCCCATGCTGGGCAAGGAGTGTTGGCTGGTAACTCTAGATCTCAAGGAGGCATACCTGCACGTCCCCATTCGACCAAATTGCAGAAGATACCTCAGATTTCTTGCAGGATCAGAGCATTATCAATTCTCAGCATTGCCCTTTGGCTTATCTACTGCGCCCAGAGTATTCACAAAATGCCTGGCATCAGTAATCGCTCACTGCAGACTACAGGGAATCCAAATTTATCCATACCTGGACGACTGCCTGTTACAAGCGGACAACAAAAGCAAGCTGACAACAGATTTACAAAGGGTCATTTTCTTGCTACAAGCCCTGGGATACACAGTCAATTTACAAAAGTCAAGACTGATACCATCCCAAACAAGAACATTCTTGGGCTGAATTGGACACAGTAAAACAAATGGCATTCCTAACTGCAGAAAAACAAAAAGAATTCCCTCTTTACTTCTTGGCATTAACAAAGCAGAACAAACTAACAGCAAGAAAAGTTCTGCAGGCCTTGGGCTTCATGGCATCATGCATAATCTTGGTCCCACATGCCAGACTGCATATGAGAAAGCTACAGTGGTACATAAAGAATTTATGGTCTCAGCACAGGCACAGCTTAGAAACAGAAATCCCACTAATCCTATGCCTAAAACAGGAGTTCCTATGGTGGGCTCAAGCATGCCAGTCAAACCCAGGCTTACCCTTCCACAACTTTCGAGCAAGCCAAACCATCACAACGGACGCCTCAGACCTAGGATGGGGGGCGCACATGCTGGACAAATGCATACAAGGAGTGTGGACTCAAGACCAGTTGCACCTGCACATAAACCAAAAAAATGCTGGCAGTAAAACTGGCAATCCAAACATTCAGACCATTCCTCAAAGAAGGCCATTTGATGATGAGGACAGTCAACACCACAGTCATGTGGTACATCAACAAACAGGGAGGCACTCATTCATACCCCCTATGCAGAATGACTTTGGACCTTTGGAATCTGGCTCTCAGCTACAACATCCAGTTACAGGCAATTTTTGTGCCGGGAAAAGAGAACACCCTAGCAGACATGTTAAGCAGAACCACCTCGGATGCTCACGAATGGATGCTACACCCGGACATCTTCAAGGCCATCACAAAGAAATGGGGAATGCCACAAATAGATCTATTCGCATCCCCACTCAATCACCAGCTCAAAAAATTCTGCACAAGGACATTCCACCCACTAGCATGGAAGGTGGACTCTCTATCCTTCAGCTGGAAAGGCCTGACAGCATATGCATTTCCACCTCTTCCCTTGATGCACAAGGTACTACTGAAAATCAAAGAGGAACGTCCAAGGATAATCCTGATAGCTCCGAATTGGCCAAGACAACACTGGTACCCATTGCTGAGGAGCATGTCTCTGGAGAGAATGTGGTCAATACCCCTGATGCCTTTGATAACTCAGAACAACTACAACATCATGCATCCAAACCTAAAAACCTTGCAACTGACTGCCTGGAACATCACATAGCAGCAACTAACCCAGACCTTTCCCAAAGGGTTAAAGACATTATCCTTTAAGCCCGCAGACCTTCAACAAGAAGGAACTATGCAGGAAAATGGAAAAGGTTTGTCAATTGGAGTTCGGAAAGAGGAAAAGATGTGTCTAACATAGATATTGCTAACATTCTGGAGTACTTGGCAGAGCTTCTACATACAGGCCTGTCCTATTCCTCCATCAAGATACATGCATCAGCTATTTCAGCAGAATACAGCTTCGATCCACCTGTCTTTTCGCATCCTCTACTCGGGCAGTTCCTCAGAGGGCTCAAGAATGTAAAACCTCCTAGGAAACCACCATTACCAGCATGGGACTTGAACTTTGTGCTAGAAAAGTTGACACTCCCTCCGTTTGAACCAGCAGCAACAGCAGATCTGCAACACCTGTCATGGAAAACTGTCTTCCTACTGGCAATTACCTCAGCAAGGAGGGTTTCGGAGCTACAGGCCTTAATGGCAGTGCAACCCTTCCTAATCTTCCATCAAGATAGGGTGTCCATGAGAACTAATCCTACATTTATGCCTAAGGTGGTATCCAGAGTGTCTTTAAACCAGGCAATCCACCTACCTACCTTCTTTCCCAATCCACAGAACAGGGGGGGAAGACTACTGCATACCTTGGATGTACATAGGCAGTTACGCTACTACCTGGACAGAACCAAAAGTAACAGAAAAACTGACCAGCTTTTAGTAGCCTATGCAACAGGAAGGGAAGGAAAAGCAATTTCCAAACAGACAATCTCCAAATGGATAGGAAATTGCATAAGATTCTGTTACTCCTACCATGGAAAACCAATTCCACAGAACATAAGACCTCATTCTACAAGGGCTACAGCCACTACCACAGCTTTCTTATGAGGAGTGGCAACCAAAGACATTATTGAGGCGGCTACTTGGACCTCCGTGCATACATTTGCCAAGCATTATAATTTACCTCTATACTCTAGATCCCGAGCAGGGTTTGCCACTGCTGTACTGCAAGGGATCCTAACTACACCATAAATTTTCTTCCTCTACCACTAGTTTGGCTATGGTATTCTACCCATTTGTTATGACTGCAGATGCATCCATGAAGGACATAGTACAGTTTTGTACCTACCATAAATGTAGATGTCCGAACTGGATAGCATCTGCAGTCAGGATTACCCACCCTCCTTCCCCTCTGTGGTACTCCTAGGGTATTTACCCTCCTAATAGCTAGTTGGGGGGGGGGGGAGTCTCTTATGGTGTATTTGTTTGTATATATGTACATACATACTTATTTTTTGTGTTTGCCTTCTACTTTTTTGGAAACATTGGCATTTATCCAAAATCTAGCCTTCCAAGAGGGCAACTGGCATCTGGGGCAAGAAACACTGAGGAAAATGGCGTCGGCTGATGCCTTTATACCCGAGGACCAGCAGAGATGACGTCGGGTGAAGTGCAATATCAGCGGCCGGACCCAGACTTTGGAATCCGGCCGATCAAGGGCTGCCTGACGACAGGACAACCCATTTGTTATGACTGCAGATGCTATCCAGTTCGGACATCTACATTTATGGTAGGTACAAAACTGTACATGTTAAGTTGTCTATCTCACCTTCATTCTTGCTGGATGGGTTCGGAGCCGACCTCGCCCGACTCGCCACTCTAAAAGCTCGAGAGTTGGTTCCACCGGCTCGAGGCTCCCCTTATATCCCACAATGCTAGGCGTGAGTTACCTCAGATTTCGTTTGCCGCTACAGCGATCGAGGTGTTGGTTTTCTACCGGCTTGTTGGTAAGTGTATTTTCAGTAAAGTTAGAATACTTAAACCCCTATATTTTTAAGTTTAACTACTTTTCACTTAGTTTAGTGGATTTCTACCCGTTTTTCAGAAAATCCCATTTCTTTCCCACAAGAACTTAAAAGTTCTCCCTCGGGCCTTCTGGCATTCCCCCATTCCCTAGTGGTGTGTGTGTGTGTGTTGCTCTTAATTAAAACTTTTAGTTAATTGTTTTATTTTTGAGTTTTAAAATAAGATAAGTGTAATCAGTGTGTCTGACTGAGTGTGTGTGGTTGCACTTTCTTGTTCTAGGATGTCCAAAGACACAAAGGTCTCAGGCTTCAAGAAGTGTGATGCGTGCTGTCAGAAAATGTCTGACAGACGGTCACACTTCTTGTGTCTACTGCCTGGGGCCTTTGCACCTGCAGGACTCCTGTGCTGTATGCCATGGCTTCAGTCCCAGGGTCCTGCAGGAAAGAAAGAACAAGTTGATCTTAAGGGGTCTACTTAAGCCTGAGGATTCCCTTTCTGTCTCTGGGAAGCCCTCCAAGGCTTCTAGGTCCTCGGCTCCAGCTACTGAGCAGAGACCTAAGGCTGCTAAACCTACGTCTGCATCGGCTCCGGCTGGAGCCGATTAGTCTACAACTTCTGTGGTTCCCTCGGCTCCGGCTGGAGCCGAGGTATTAAACCCCTTGTCGGCTCCGACCAGACCTTCGGAGCCGACATCTAGAAAGAGATCTAGGTCACCATCCCTTGGCTCCGTTCATTCGGCTCCAGCATCTCCTCTGCTGTCTGAACGGAGCCATAAATCTCACTCCTCTAGGTCATCGAGGCTGTCGGATCATGACCTTCAGAGGGTAGTGAGTCGACTTCTTAAGTCCGAGGCACTGGCCCAAATGCTTCAGAGCCCGACTCATCAGTCGATGCCTGCCCCTGTCCATCAATATGTTCCTCCTCCGACTCCGTTGAGCTCGGAGCCGGGCGTTGAACCGAGACTGTGGTAGCGCCGAGCCGATACAGATGTCTTCGGCTCCGTCGGCTCCGATTTCTTCTTTGAAGAATCTGTGCCGAACTTCCTCGTCGGCTCCGAGGGGTGAGTGGCATCGGACCCTTGTCCGACCCGCTCTTCCTCTCGGAGTTTCGGCGCTGGTGAGTTCGGCTCCGACATCGCCTCGGAGCCATCACTGTCGGTGCCGAGGGAGGTTCTCAGCTTCGGAGCGGGGACCTCTGGCTCTGCCTGACAGGGGTGCGTTCGAGGTCATGCGGAGTGTGTTAGAGCCTGGCTCTACTCCACAGTCGGCTCCGTCCGCCTCCCCACGGTGCCTCAGGTCAAGTCGACTCACTCCCTCATCCCGGACCGCAGAGAGCCAGCTCCTCAGGAACCCCTGTGGGATCTCATCCTCTTCCGAGGCCTCTCCTGATTTGGCAGAAGAGCCCCCTCGGAAGAGGAAGTGTAAGAGGAAACACATTGACTCACCTGAGTCCATCACATCTGACACAGATTTAGAGGATTCCGAGGGTTCCCCCCGTTCCCCTTCTGAAGATGTCTCTTTGCAGACATTCTCGAAATCCTCAAACAGAGGGGAAATTGGCCAGCCCTCAACCCTTCGGAGGATGAATCTGTGTACCTTGAGGCGTTTGGCTCTCGTCCTTCCACCTCCTGGGTGTCTCCCTTGACCCCTCATGCAGGTGGTAGCTAAAAAGGCATGGACTGCTCCTGATTCAGTGGACCCCACTCCCAGGAGACCCTCAAAATTCATAACGGCACCAGCAGACAAACAGTTCTTGACAAAAGGAGTTTCTGTGGATGCTATGGTGGTAGCTGCTGCCACTAAGAAGGAACTAGCTGATCCTTCAGTACCTGTCCATCCACCTAACAAGGAATCTAGGTCCATGGACAGGTACGGAAGCAGATGTTCTCGTCAGCGACATTTGCTATGCGTTCGCTGAACTACCTGTGCCATTTTACTCGTCTTCAAAGGGACTCGATTAAAGAAGCGAGTGACATGTTGAAGGACCCTACAGCTGCGGGTTTTCAAGATAAGATGAACACTCAGCTGGCTACCCTTAACTCCATAGCCAACTCCTCCATGCGCCTCCTTTCTTATGCGGCTGATGGAGCGAGTAGGGCCGCAGGGACAGGTGTAGCCTTACGTAGGCATGCTTGGATGCGGCTATGCAATTTTGCGGACCCCTTCAAGACGTCTTTCACTAATTCCCCGTTTGATGGATCATCTCTCTTTGGTCCTCAAGTGAAAGAAACCTTGACTAGGTGCGAGACTGATGGCAAGACTCTTTCTGCCGTCGGAGTCCGTTTTTCTACTCCTTCTAGGCCTTACCCCAAAGGCCAGAAAAGTGGGAAAATGTGGTTCCGTAAACAATCTCAAGGGACTTCGCCTGACGCACAAAGTCGTTTCCCCGCCAGAGGCCGAGCGGAATAACAATGGTAGACGTCGCCTCGAGGCAGGGGCTCCACAGAACCAGGGCAATCGAGAAGCCTTCTCTGATAAGCCCTTTCAGCATCCCTGAGGTGTTGCCCGACTGCCCACCTTCGAGGCAGTCGGGAAGATTGTCACTGTACCCAGAAGCCTGGCTATCCCTGACTCAAGACAGATGGGTACAGTCCGTCATTTCAAGGCTATTCTATCCCTTTCTTCGCATTCCAAACCAATCAAAAATCCCTTCCAGATGTTCCACCGCTCAAAGGGATCTAGCGGTTTTGGAAATTTCAAAGCTGCTTGCAAAAGAGCAATTCAGCCAGTTCCAGCAGACCAGCAAGGATCCGGAATCTACTCAAGGTTCTTTTTAGTTCCAAAGAAAACAGGGGACTGGAGACCAATTTTGGATCTCAGTATCTTGAACAGATCAGTCAAGAAAACAAGATTTCGGATGGTCACGCTGCAGTCCATCCTTCCCCTATTGGGAAAAGGAAACTGGATGTGCTCTATAGACCTTCAGGATGCGTACTATCACATAAAATGAACAGACGCTCCAGAAGATTCCTCCGCTTCAGGCTGGGAACCAGTCATTTTCAGTTCAGGGCCCTGCCCTTTGGTCTCACCACTGCCCCGGTGTTTACCAAATGCATGTCAGTGGTAGCTTCTCACCTGAGACGACAAGGATTCCAGGTGTTTCCATATTTGGACGACTGGCTCCTCACAGCTCCCACCAAGCATCTCCTTCTGATGGCCAGGGATTACACTTTTCGCATTTGTCAAAACTTAGGCATTTCAATAAATTGCGAAAAGTCTGTTTTGTCGCCTTGTCGTACTATTACCTTCATAGGCGTAAATCTAGACACAGTAGACATGTCTGCGAGACTAACAGATCAGAGAATAACAGACATACACAAACTGGTCTCACTCCTTTTCAACAACAACAGAATCAAAGCCAGGTTAGTTCTGAAAGTGTTGGGAATTATGGCGGCCATACCTCTGCTTCCATTAGCCAGATTCCACATGCGAATCCTTCAATGGATGCTCTTTACACAATGGTCATACCAGCAACTTCCAATGTCCCACACCATTATGATCACGCAGGCGTGCAGAAATCATCTCATGTGGTGGATGTCTTCCCCTCAGCTCTTGTTGGGAAGACCCTTTGTTCCACCCTCCGGTTGCTACTCTGACAACGGACGCCCCTGATCGGGTGGGGGGGGCATTATCAGGGCAGGACGGTCCAGGGCACATGGCAACCAGACGAATGCCACTTGCACATAAATGTTCTGGAGATGAGAGCAGTGCTTTTAGCGTTGCAAGCCCTTCAAGACTCTCTTCCCTTGGGAACGATTGCAATCCAGACAGACAATATGTCTGTAGTGTGGTACATCAACAAACAAGGCGGAACCAGATCCTACCCCCTGTGTCGAGAAGCACTCAGATTGTGGCAATGGGCGATTTCTTCTCAGCGTTTTCTGATAGCAACGCACATCCCCGGGAAGTCCAATCAAATCGCGGACAAGTTGAGCAGAGCTATCCTCATGCCTCACGAGTGGTCTCTGAAAGACTCTGTTGTGAGAGAAATTTTCCTCAAGTGGGGTCAGCCTTGCTGCGATCTTTTTGCTACTCCCCAAAACAGCAAGTGCAGAGATTATTTCACTCTATTCCCTTTACCAGGCCAACCCAGCAGAGACGCTCTAGTCCAAGTTTGGCCCCGGGACTTCTGTATGCATTTCCTCCCTTCCCACTAATCTCTCAAGTGATACAGAAAGCTATCGCTCAGAAGGCCTCGTTGATCCTCATTGCTCCTTACTGGCCTCGACAGGTGTGGTTCCCCTTCCTACATCAATTTCTATTGAGCGACCTTGGCATCTGGACCTAGTTCCAGATCTTTTGATCCATCAGTCGGGTCAGTTACATCGCTCCTCCCTCTCTGAACCTCACTGCTTGGTTCCTCCAGTTCCAACCTTAGCCAGGCTTCCTCAATTATCTCACTCCGTTCGAGATATTTTGATAGCTTCCCATAAATCTTCCACTCGGAAGATTTATTTGAGTAAGTGGAAACGCTTCACATATTGGGCTCAAGGAAGGGACATAGATCCTTTCACTGCTTCCATCCAAATAGTCCTTGAATTTCTAGCTGAACTCTTCCATGCAGGTTCATCTCCTTCTACTCTTAAAGTTCAATTGGCAGCTATTTCTAACTTTCATGTGGGTATTTCTGAGTCTGCCTTAATGTCCCACAAGCTTTGCAAAGCCTTAGTTTTTCTTCTCAGACCTCCTATAAGAAATCCTCCTTCTCCTTGGGACCTAAATTTAGTTCTTACTACTTTGATTCTTCCCCTTTCGAACCTGCAGCCTCCTGTTCTTTAAAATTGCTATCATGGAAGACTCTCTTTCTGGTAGCTATTACTTCAGCTAGAAGAGTTTCAGAACTTCAAGCACTCAGTTGTCGACCTCCTTATCTATTGTTCCATAAGGACAGGGTATCCTTACGAACCAACCCGTCCTTTTTGCCTAAGGTAGTCTCGACGTCAAACCTAAATCAAAGCATTGACCTCCCTGTCTTCTTTCCAGAATATTCCAATAGGTCTGAACAAAAATTACACTGGCTAGATGTTCATAGTCAGTTGAGGTACTATTTGGATAGAACAAAACAATTCAGAAAATCTGACCAGCTGTTTGTCTCTTATGCAGAAGGCAGAAAGGGACTTTCAGTTTCAAAGGTATCATTATCTAGATGGCTAACATCTCTGATTTCCCTTGTTTATGAAATTAGACACCAAAAGCTGCCTAATAAACCTAAGGCCCATTCCACCAGAGCTTTGGCTACTTCTTTAGCCTTCCAAGACAGACTGCCTATTGACACCATTTGTGCAGCGGCTACTTGGGCTTCTCCTCACACTTTCATTTCTCATTATAAGTTAGATTTAGCTTCTAGGCATAGAGCTAACTTTGGTTCCACTGTTCTCAGGAGTCTGTTCCGTTAGGCCACCCGGGACAAGGTGCTAGGGACGCGGTCCCATCCAGCAAGAATGAAGGAGATAGACAACTTAACATATAGAAGTTATGTTCTTACCATAACGTTCCATGTTAGTTGTCTTCTTCGCTTCTTCTTAGGCCCCACCCTCCTGCCCCCTGGCCTGGACAGACCTAGAGGAGTTGTGATTGTGACCTCTCTTTCTACCACCTCTTTTATTAGGCATATGCTGTTGTGCATATTTCCTGGATGAGGATATAGGTCACCCTTCTTTCTCCCTGGTTAGAGGTGGACTTTGTTATAGTTATGCTCATACTATTATAAGCTGGGGTTAGCTTACAAATGAGATCTGAGGTAACTCACGCCTAGCATTGTGGGATATAAGGGGAGCCTCGAGCCAGTGGAACCAACTCTCGAGCTTTTAGAGTGGCAGTGAGCCGAGGTCGGCTCCGAACCCATCCAGCAAGAAGAAGGCGAGAAGAAGACAACTAACATGGAACGTTATGGTAAGAACATAACTTCTATTTTTGACTTGTTGGCATGATGTTCTTTTTCTGAAATGCTGTTACTTTTACGCCAGATGTAATGGGACGCACACCTCCCAAAAAGCTCAACTTTTGTTTGGTCAGTCCACATATTTTCCCAAAATTCTTGGGGATCCAGATGTTTTTTTGGCAAAAGTGAGATGAACCTTTGTTCTTTTTTTTTTGGTCCGCAGTGGTTTTCGCCTAGTAACTCTGCCATGCATGCTATTTTTGCCCAGTCTTTCTTATGGTTGAGTCATGAACACTGACCTTAATTGAGGCAAGTGAGGCCTGCAATTCTCTAATTGTTCTGGGTTCTTTTGTGACCTCTTGGATGAGTCATCGCTGTGCTCTTGGGGTAGTTTTTGTCGGCTGACCACTCCTGGGAAGCTTCACCACTGTTCTGTGTTTTCTCCATTTGTGGATAATGGCTCTCACCATGGTTCAGTGGACTTCCAAAGCTTTAGAAATTGCTTTGCAACCTTTTCCAGACTGTTAGATGTCAATTACTTTATTTCTCATCTGTTCCTTAATTTCTTTAGATTGTGGCATGATGTCTTTCTTTCTGGGATCTTTTGGCCTACTTCACTTTGTCTGACAGGTGGTTTTGTTTAAGTGATCTCTTGATTCAACCGGTGTGGCAGTAAATTGGGCCTGGGTGTGGCTAGTGAAATTGAACTCTGCTTTCCCAAAAATGTGATTAACCACAGTTACTTCATAATTTAACAAGGGGTGCAATTACTTTTTCACATGGGACCATGTAGGTTTAGATAGTTTTTTTTCCTTAATAAAGTCATCACTTAACTGCATTTTGTTTACTTGGGTTATCTTTGTCTAATATTTAAATTTGTTTGATCTGAAACATTTAAGTGTGATAAACGTGCAAAGAAATCGGGGGGGGGTAAATACTTTTTTCATTGCACTATAGATGTCCTCTTACATGTTGCAGTATTCCTTCCCACCCCATCCCTTCTTAAGTTGCATTTTCCTTTCTGGGTGGCATAGGATGGGCACTGCCCTACTATGTGGAGTAGCTTCGTCTGGCATCCAGATGTTACTTATGGCCCACATTCCTTGAGTCCTGTCAAGACATCCCACGCACCATGTAGGACTAAAATCTTTTGCATACTGGCCAGATGTACGCCAAGCAAGAGGAATAAACCCATATGTGAAATACTGCAACATGGAAGAGAAGGACATCTATGGTTATGGCAAGATTTTACACAACTTTAATTTTGGGATATAGCTTCACAGCACATCTGACTCTGCTGGCATCTTACAAACTTTCAGAACAAAACTGTGTGGCAGGTTAAGCAGGAGCAGGACAAACCCTCACAAATGGAAACTAGTTCAGGGGTTCTTCCAAGATTTGATCCATCTATGGGAAATTCCTCAAGTTAGATCTCTTTGTTCAGAGAAAAGGCAATCGACTGGCAAATGTCTATTTCAGGACTCTATGCAAGAATGCCTGCTAAATGAGGTCCTTTTCTTTAGACGTGAATGTTCCTGCATGACTTTCCACCAATATCCAGGGTACTTCTGATTTCTTCAGAAGGAATCACCCAATGTCATTGTGGTGACGCCCTGCAGACCCAGGCAACAATAGTTCTCCCTTTTGGAAATTGCTAGGGGAGTTACCACACGCTTCCTCACAGACTGTATCTACCTGCATAAAAACGGGGGTGTTTGATAAACCCTGATATCAGTCCTCTTTGGTTGACTGCCTGGATGATAGGGTCTCCAATTCCTTTTAGGTACAAGTTTTCTGAAGATGTGCATTAGGTACTGATGGAGGCAAGAAAACCTGCTAGAAAATCGTATATTAGAAAATGAAAGTTTTTTAGTTGGTGCTAACAAAACCATCACCATTCAGGGCTAGTTGTACTCTGGTTTTACAATATTTGAAAGTTACTAGCCTGTGGTCAGTCTTATTCCTTTTATCAAGGTTAATCAGCCATTTCAGTACATCTACCAATGGATCCTCCTCTTTCAATGCATTTTTATGTCAAATTTTTTTGAAAGGGGTTTTGCATAAGAGGCCGCCAAGAAAACCAGTGGCCCCTCAATGGGATCTTAATTTTGTGCTGGAGAAGCTTGAACTTGCTCCATTTGAACCAGATTGTCTAGTTACTTGAGGTTCTTGGTGTGGGAAACAGTTGTACTGATTGCACTGAGCTCTGCAAGAAGGGCATCTGAGTTGCAAGCTCTTAAGGTAAGTCAACCCTGTCTCATTTTCCCAAGGGTTTCTTTAAGCATCAAAGGATTAGTTTTCAAAGTGGTATCATAGCTTACTTTAAGCCAAACTGTCAATCTCCTTGCTTTCTTTCTTGAGCCTAAAAACGAAGGAGAAGGGGTACTGTATACTTTGGATGCCAACAGACAATTCTGGTTCTTTCAAAGAACTAAATCTTTCAGATCTTCAGATCAATTGTTCATTTCTTGTGAAGGTGAGAGGGCGCAACCTGTGCACAAAAGACTATCACTTATTGTCATGCTCACCATACAAGTCTGTTCTAGACAGGGTCAGGGTCCACTGTATCAGAGCCTTGGCTTTTTTGAAAGGGTTGGATTCTAGAAGTATTCTGGGGGTTACTGCTGGTTGAGTCTCTCTTTAGAAAGCACTAAAAGCTTTACTCTTTCTCTAGGTCCAGACCAAGCTTTGCTAGGACCTTTCTGCAAGGGCACCTGGACTCTTCCTTCCACCTCCTAAATGTACTTGACTGTGGTAATCATCTCGTATAGCTAACGCCACTACAGCAGTTTTAAAAATGAACGTGGTTCAATTTTGTGCAAGTTAAACTTACCATAACAGTAGGTGTTTGAATGATCACTACTGCAGAAGCAGTTCCCTCCATCCACCATGTTTCATTTCAGTGTGTAGAAATTTTTGATCCTAGCATTGCCCTTTCAGGGCTCAGCCTCACTCTTGTCTGCTGGCAGGAAATCTGTGAAGGGCTTTAATCAGACCTGTCATGGAGTACAGTGCTCCTTTGGTATGTACCTAACCAGGCATAGCAGCCAATTGAAGTGTCTAGAGGTTCCTCACTAAAGGCATACGGAGCGTAAGTAACATGTCCTATGCAGACCACCTCAAGGCTGTATCCCAGTATATGGGCTGTTGAGGGGAGATCTCTTGCCTGGCACACAAAGCATTGTCGTATCCCACTTTGGACGTCTTGTATATTCCTAGAAGAAACAACACCAGAATTACCCATTCTAAAGACTTAAACATTGCTTATGATGATAAATAGTACCCGCTGGAGTGAGTGGTATGTATCCCAGAGACTGCCCCTTCTCTGGAACTGGCTCCCCATCCATGTTGAAGTAGAGTTCCTCCCTAAATCGTGTAACTTAGACATTTGGATGGGGAACAGGAAATGCATCCCTGATGTCCTTCAAGAATGCAACTGCAGTCATAACATGTCTGTTGTCCTGCCTCAGGCAGCCCTCGGTCATCCGGATTCCAAAGTCTGGGTCCGACGTCGGCTGATGTCGCATTTCTCTGTCGGAGCGGCTGGAGTACATAAGCATCAGCCGACGCAATTTTCTTCAGTCTTTCTTGCCGCGCGGTGCCTGAAGCAGAAGCAGTTCGCAAGTGCCGGTCGGTCAGCTCCTGTATTCTACGATACCGAAGTCATCAAAAAAGCTAAGTACCCCGTTGGGGACCTTTTCTTGCCTCAGCCGATGTCAGAAATTACTGAAAAAGTTAACAATTGTCTTTCTTGTGGTAAACAAATACCTCATAAGGATTTCCACTCTTACTGCCTCCCTTGCCTGGGCCCAGACCATGACGTCTCGGCCTGTGTAGCCTGTGCTCACTTCAGCAAGCGCACTCTCAGGTGCCGGGCGGAGTTCGCTGAAGATTTTTTTTCGGCGATAATTTTGCTTACACCATGCCGTCGGATCTTCCGACATCGCAAACTCCCAAAAAGCGAAAAGACCGGGACCGACATCCTCGGCCCGCATCTACTACCGACTCCATGCCAAAACCTAGCGCGAGTGCTCCGGTTCCCTCTGAGACTGTCTCCCCACCGCTCCGAACCGAAGACACCGCATTACCGACTACTCCGATTCCAGGCATTACTCCGACGCCAGTTATAGGTTTTCCTCCGGATACCGAAACCGAGGAAATGCCCGAGACCATTGCTGTAGACAAGGTCACTCCTGCACGTGGAACTGCCAGGCCCCCTATGGCCATGTCTATTAAGGCCTACACTAGGGCTAAGGCAGCCAGCAAAACAAAGCACATTACTTCTAAATCCTTACCTCAGCCGACTCCAGAGACACAAATTATGTCCATGGCTGCTGATTTGATTTCCATGATTAGAGGTTCACAGGCCCATCCTGAGAGAGGATCCCAGCCTCCTCCTGATATAAGGCCCTGGGTTGAACCCTCTGATCCTACTCCTTCAGATGATGATTCTGAGGGCTCTGTCCACTCAGCCAGGAAGAGCACTTCCAGACCTATGAGGACTCTGATGCAGAAGATTCTATCCCCTCGGCCTCCCCTCCTGAGGATATTTCTTTTGTGGAAGTTCTGCACACCATGAGGGAACATTTCAAGTGGCAAGGCCAGGAATATTCTGATTCTAGGAAACTCCTTAGGACTTTCCTTAAGAAGCCTCAGCACAGGCCCTTAGCTATTCCTCCTGTACTTGATGTTCTGGATGATTTGTATTCTGACTCTAGTGCTAACCCTGATTCTCTTCCTGCTCCAGACAAGCCAGAAAGGTATTAGTGTCCCAGAAACTCATTCCCATTTATTCAGGGCCCACTCTGCTGATTTGGAAACTATTTCACAGGGGCCTAAAGGAGTTTCAGCCTCCACCTCAAACAATCCTTTGCCCTCCAACAGGGAAGCTAGGTCATTAGAGAGATGGGACAAAAAGGTTTACACATCCACTCCCTTTGAGAGCATTAAATTGCCTTTTTCATATGTTACAATATCAGGATTATCTGTTAGAAGATTTACAAAAAACATTAGCCACTCCTGATCCTTTAGACAGGAAGACTTTGCAGGAAGCTGTACATAACACTCAGCAAGTAAGCAATCACTTCCTGCAGTGTGGATATGATGCACTGGAAGCTTCATGTAGGGCAGCTATGACAGGGGCAGTCATTCGTAGACATGCTTGGTTAAAAGATCAACCTCTACCAGATCATGTAAAAGCAAAACTTCTGGCTGCACCTTTGGAAAAGAATAAGCTTTTTGGTGCAAATGCTAAGGATGTGTTAAAGACCATCGAAGAAAAAGCAAAATCAGTTCAGACAGTGAAAGATTTCCTCCAGGTTCAACCCCCCAGATTCAATAGGAATTGGCCTTCAAAAAACTGGTCCTTTCCTAATCCAGACAAGTTTCAAACGGGTAAGAACAGACGTGGCCGAGGAAGAGGCCAATACAGAGGCCCTTACAGGGGACGACAATGGCAGCCAGGAAACCAAAGAAGTGACGCAGGGGTTTCACCTGCCCCACAACCGCAATCTCAATGACTTTCCTCTACTACCGCCTACCAGGAAACAACTAGAAGCTCCCTTGGGCGGGAAATTATCTCTGTTTGCAGAAAACTGGCACAGACTGACGAAAGACAAATGGATTTTGGACATTATAGACCGAGGGTACTGGTTTCATTTTCATACCTTACCAAGAAAACAAGGCATGCCAAACCTACCACAAACTCAGAGGGCAGAGGCTATCAAGCAACTCACTCTGCTGACTCGAATGAAAGCAATAGAAAGAGTTCCACAACAAGAACAAGACCAGGGGTTTTACTCAAGACTGTTCCTTGTTCCAAGAAAAGAATCTCAATGGAGACCAATACTGGACGTGTCCGCATTAAACACATTTCTCATAGTACCAAAGTTCAAAATGCTGACTCTTCAGCAACTCCTTCCCATGCTGGGCAAGGGGTCGTGGCTGATTACTCTGGACCTCAAGGAGGCATACCTGCATGTCCCTATCAGACACAGCTGCAGAAGATACCTCAGATTTCTTGCAGGGCCAGAGCATTATCAATTCTCAGCATTGCATCTACTGCGCCCAGAGTATTTACAAAATGCCTGGCTTCAGTAATTGCTCATTGCAGGCTCCAGGGTATACAAATTTACCCGTACCTGGACGACTGCCTCATACAAGCGGACGACAAATTGATGTTGACAAAAAACCTGGATTATGTCATACGATTACTTCAAGCTCTGGGATACACAGTCAACTTCCAAAAGTCAAGACTGCAGCCATCCCAGCAAATAATCTTCTTAGGAGCCAAACTAGACACAGCCTCTCAGATGGCTTACCTGACAGAAGACAAGCAAGAGAAGTTAACTCATTACTTCAAAGGTTTAGCAAAACTCACCCAGATGACTGCAAGGAGATTCCTACAGGCCCTGGGTTACATGGCATCCTGCATTCTCCTGGTTACATTAGCAAGACTACACATGAGAAAGCTTCAATGGTACCTAAAAAGCATTTGGTCTCAACACAGCAACAACTTGGAGACAATCATACCACTCATTCCATGCCTACAAAAGGAATTCCTATGGTGGGCCTCGGTGAGCCAGGCAAACACAGGTATGTCATTCAAAAAATCACAGATAACACAGACCATGACTACAGATGCCCCAGACCTTGGATGGGGGGGGGTGCACATGGAAGACAGGTGTATACAAGGACAATGGTCTCCAAAGGAAACACATCTGCATATAAACCAAAAGGAAATGCTGGCAGTAATGCATGCCATCGAGGCCTTTCAACACCAACTCCAGCAAGGCCATTTAATGATACGGACAGACAACACCACTGTGATGTGGTACATAAACAAGCAGGGGGGCACCCACTCTTACCCCCTTTGCAGACTGACAATGCAGCTTTGGGAGAAATCACTGAGCCTAAACATCCAGTTACAATCCCAGTTTGTTCCAGGAAAAGACAATGTGTTGGCGGACAGCCTAAGCAGGAATTTCACAGATCCACACGAGTGGAGGTTGCATCCGAAGGCCTTCAGACAACTCGCTTCGACATGGGGCAAGCCTGAAGTGGACCTATTTGCCTCTCACCTCAACCATCTTCTACCAAAATTTTGCACAAGGACATACCATCCAAAAGCTTGGAAAATAGATGCCCTCTCATTCAACTGGAACTCCCTAGCAATCTATGCATTCCCACCTCTGCCACTGATGACCTCAGTATTGCTAAAGATCAAAGCAGAGAAGCCCAAGGGAATCCTAATAGCTCCGGACTGACCAAGACAACACTGGTACCCACTACTACGGAGCATATGTCACACCAGGAGGTGGGCCCTCCCTCAGTGGCCTCTACTTTTGACTCAACACAATTTCTAAACACGGCATCCAAATCTTCAGACACTGCAGCTAACAGCCTGGGAGATCCCATAAATAACTTCAGCTTATCTCTCTCCAAGGAAGTTCAGCGGATACTAACAGAGGCTCGAAGACCATCCACCAGAAAGGTCTACTTAGCAAAGTGGAGAAGATTCAGCAATTGGAATACCAGCAAGGGACATGATGCACCATTGTTGAACATCCCACTCATCTTGGAATATTTGGCAGATATGTTAAAGAACGGCCTCTCATATTCTTCCATAAAGATACATGCATCTGCTATTTCAGTTAGATACAACACTGATCCTCCTGTTTTTTCTCACCCCTTACTAAGGCAATTCCTCAGGGGAATCAAGAACATTAAGCCACCAAGAAAAGCCCCAGTACCAGCCTGGGACCTCAATTTTGTCTTAGAAAAACTGACTCTACCTCCATTTGAGCCAGCAGCTTCAGTTGACTTGCCAACAGGAAAGCTGTCTTCCATGAGAGAAATTGCAATTACCTCAGCAAGAAGGGTTTCGGAGCTACAGGCCCTAATGGCAATACCACCCTTTATTGTTTTTCATAGAGACAGGGTTTCATTAAGGACCAACCCTACTTTTATGCCAAAGGTGGTATCTAGGGTTTCTTTAAATAAAGCCATTCATCTGCCTGCTTTCTTCCCCAATCCTGAGAATAAGGGGGAAAGACTGTTGCATACCTTGGACATTCACAGACAACTTCGATACTACCTGGACAGAACCAAGGCCAGTAGGAAGTCTGAACAACTTTTTGTAGCTTACGCCCCTGCAGTTCAAGGAAAAGCAGTTTCAAAACAGACTATTTCTAAATGAATTGGACATTGCATCAGATTCTGTTATTCCTTTCATGGAAAGACTGTTCCAGCTAATGTCAGACCACATTCCACCAGAGCTACAGCCACCTCTACAGCATTTTTAAGAGGGGTGCCTACAAAGGACTTTCTAGAAGCTGCTACATGGAGCTCCGTGCATACATTCTCCAAACACTACAATCTCCTTCTATATTCCAGATCCAGAGCAGGCTTTGCTTCGGCAGTCCTGCAGGGTTTGATTGCCACACCATCCTTTTCCTAGAGCATTCCTCCTCCCCCAGCTAAGTTATGGTATTCTACCCACATGTTATGACTGCAGTTGCATTCTTGAAGGACATAGTACAGTTTTGTACCTACCATAAATGTAGATGTCCGATAGACATGCAACTGCAGTGGGGTTTTCCCTCCCTCCATACCCCTCTATGCCTAGGGTCCACTCCTATCCCCCTTTCTCTTAGCTGGGGATATCTGTTATGGTGTATTTGTTTTATTGCTCATGTATTTGTTTGGAATCCTGTTTTTGTCTTCCAATTTGATTACAGCCTTCCTTGGAGGGCACCTGGCATCTGGGGCAAGAAACACTGAAGAAAATGGCGTCTGCTGATGCTTATGTACTCCAGCCGCTCTGACGTCAGAGAGAAATGCGACATCAGCCGACGTCGGACCCAGACTTTGGAATCCGGCCGACCGAGGGCTGCCTGAGGCAGGACAACCCACATGTTATGACTGCAGTTGCATGTCTATCGGACATCTACATTTATGGTAGGTACAAAACTGTACTTTCACTACTTTGGCAGGCGATTAATTATAATATGTCGTCGGACACTCTTCCGACTACCGGAGTTCACAAACGACGCAAGGATAAGGACAGGCCTCCGAGGACCAAATCAGACTGTTTTCAAGCAGAGCCAGCTACCGGTTCGGCAGTCAGTGAGGCGCTTTCGCAGCCCCTGTCGTCTGCCATTTCAGAACAGATTGCCGAAACAGACTCCCACGAGGAGCCAACTAGGCCTTTGAGTACTCCAGCTGCAGGACCTTCGGACAATGCTCTCTCTGATGGGTCCGGAGCCGCTGTGCAGGTACCGGCTTCCGAGGGGGTTTTCAGGCCTACACAGCTTCTGATAAAGGCAAAGACAAAGGCGAAGACTCCTAAATCAAAGACTCCAGCCCAGGCCTCTTCTGATCTGGGACCCAAATCTCAGAAACAGCTGCTTAAAATGGCGGAGGACGTACTAACCATGATTAGGGGTTCACATCCCCCTCCAGACAAAAGGCCAAGGCAAGAATTGGATTATGAATCCTCTGATCAGACATCTATTTCTTCAGTGTCTTCCTCTGAACAGAAATATACTTTCCCTCCTTATGAGGATTCTGCTGCTGAGGAATCCATTCCATCAGCTTCTCCCCCTGAGGATTTTTCTTTTGGGGGAACTTTACATGACATGAGGGAACATTTTCACTGGGAAGGACAGGAGTACTCTGAATCTAAGAGAACGCTTACGGATTTCCTTCCCTAACATAGACTCCTGGCTAGTCCTCCTATTTTGGATATTGTGGATGATGCCTTTTCTGAGGCTAATTTAACTCCTGACTCCTTTCCTCCAGCCCCTGCTAAGCCTGACAGATATTACAGGGTCCCTGACTCCCACCAGTTCCTTTACAAAAATCCTGCTGCTGATCCAGAAACCATTTCTCAGGGTCCTAAGGGTGTTAAGGCCGCCTCTGCTAAAAACCCTATTCAGTCAGATAAGGATTCTAAAGCTTTGGAGAGATGGGGCAAAAAAGTGTACACTTCTGCTACTTTAGCTATTAGGGCTTTAAATTGTCAATTTCATATGCTAAAATATTAGCAATTTCTGTTGTCTGTTATGAAACAAAAGCTAGGTACCATTTCTGCATGTGCAGACAATAAGGAATTACATGATTTGATGCATGCTACTGAGCAAGTGTGGAAGCATGGCTTACACTGTGGTTTTGATGCTTTGGAGGCTTCATGCAGGGCGGCTGCTACTGGCACAGTCATTAGAAGGCATGTTTGGTTAAAGGAACAAAACTTACCTGATCAAGTGAAAGCAAAGTTACTGGATGCTCCTGTTCAGCATAATGTTTTGTTTGGGTCTAAGGCTGAAGAGGTGATAAAGAAAATGGAGGATAAGGCAAAGGCAAAATCCATGCAAACTGTTAAGGATTTCTTACAAGTTCAGCCCCCAAGATTTAGCAGAAATTGGCCAACTAAAAAATTGGCCCTTTCCCAGCTCGGACAGGCCTCAGAGGGGTAGATATAGGCGCTCCAGAGGGAGGGCCCAAGCACAGACCTCTTACAGACCTAGACAGTGGAGTGCTTTCACCCCCAGGGGCTGAGAGTACAGACCTCAGTCTTATAGAAAACGGGCTCAATGGCTCCCCCTGCATGGCTCCAGGAACCTCTCTCCTGGAAGCTCCTCTAGGAGGAAAACTCTTTTTCAACAAAATTGGACTTGCATAACCCAAGACAAGTGGGGTTCTGGATGTAGTTTCAAGAGGTTATAAATTCCACTTTCATACCTTGCCAAAATGAAACGGATGGCCAGACCTACCAAAACATCAATGGGCAGAGGCATTAAACCAGGTGGGATCCCTCATGGCTATGAGGGCCATAGAACTGGTTTCACAATCAGAGACAGGGCAACACTTTTACTCAAGGCTCTTTCTAGTTCCCAGAAAACAAAATTCATGGATACCCATCCTGGATCTGTCAGTCTTAAATACTTTCCTGGAGATACCAAAGTTTAAAATGCTTACTCTGCAGCAGCTCCTGCCAGTGTTGAGCAAAAATGCATGGATGGTGACAATGGATGTAAAGGAGGCTTACCTACACATCCCTATCAGACAGGAGTGCAGAAAATACCTCCGGTTCAAGGCCGGCTCGAAACATTACCAATTCTCTGCGCTGCCCTTTGGCTTGTCTACTGCGCCCAGGGTCTTCAAGTGCCTGGCACCAGTAGTAGCTTATTGCAGACTCAAGGGAATTCAAATGGACCCTTATCTGGACTACTGCCTTATTCAAGCAGACAGCAAGGATGTCTTACTCCAGCACCTGGAATTTGTTCAAAATCTACTCAAGTACCTGGGATTCACTGTGAACATTAAGTCAGATTTGACACCCACACAACAGATAACTTTTCTGGGTGCTCTTCTAAACACAACCCAGATGGCATTCCTGACATCCAAAAAACAACTACAGCTGGCTTCAACTTTCAAAACCTTGGTGTTAATGTCTCTGCTAACTGCAAGGAAATTCCTGCAGGCTTTGGGTTACATGGCCTCCTGCATCCTTCTCATACAATATGCAAGACTACATATGAGAAAAATACAATGGTACCTAAAAAGTGTATGGTCCCAGCATTGCCACAGCCTAGACACACAGATTGCTGTCTTGCCTTGCCTACAAAAGGAATTCCATTGGTGGACCATGGCATGTCTTCACAACAAAGGGAAAGCCTTCTGTCTGCCTCCAGCCAGCCAAGTGTTAACCACGGACGCCTCTGATTACACATGAGGAGCCCACTTGCAGGTGAAAGGCCTGCAAGGTTTTTTGGACAGAGGATCAGAAGCACCTTCATATCATTTTAAGAGATGTTAGCTGTACAGAATGCCCTCTTGGCTTTCGGGGATCTTCTACAGCCAGGACAACTACTGATACGGACAGACAACATCACAGTTATGTGGCACATAAGCAAGGGGGTTCACACTCCTACCCCCTTTGCAGATTAGCCATGACTCTATGGAACACAGCTCTAGCTTGCAAAGTGGATCTACAAGCTCAGTTCCTGCCAGGGAAATAAAATATTCTGGCAGACAGCCTGAGCAGGAACTTGTCAGACCCACACGAATGGATGTTAGAAGATGATTGCAGAAGCCTGGGGCTACCCGGACATAGATCTGTTTGCATCCCCCCTCAACCACCAGTTACAGATTTTTTGCACAAGGACGTTTCACAAACTAGCATGGAAAGTGGATGCTCTCTCATTCAGTTGGAGGAACCTCTCGGGGTATGTCTTTCCTCCACTACCTCCTCTTCCACGGGTGTTATTAAAGATCAAACAGGACAAACCCAAGATGATTTTAATGGCCCCAAATTGGCCTCGTCAATTTTGGTACTCAACACTGATGAATCTGTCCCAGGAGCCTCCTTGGATTCTACCACAGATTCCAAATCTTTTGTCCCAACACCAGGGCCAGGTTCTGCACTTCTAGTATCAAAACTCTCAGCCTGGCATATTCTCAGGGTCTATGAGTAATCCTACCCTTCCCAAACAGGTCATGGATATAATCTTAGAAGCCAGACGGCCTAGCACTAGAAAATCTTGTGCAGGTATAGCACTAGAAAATCTTATGCAGGTAAATGGAAGAGATTTTGCACCTGGATGCATGCTAAGGATTCTGATCCTCTCATTCCAAATATCCCATTGATTTTACATTACCTGACAGACATGCTACATAAGGGTTTATCCTTCTCCATAAAAATTCATGCCTCTGCTATCTCTGCACATTACAGTACAGATCCTCCAATCTTCTCACATCCACTTCTGAAACAATATCTCAGAGGAGCAAAGAATTTAAGGCCCCTTAGGACACCACCTATACCTGCCTGGGACCTCAACTATGTTCTGGAAAAACTCACTCTGCCTCATTTTGAGCCTGCTGCCACATCTGATATCAAGTATTTATCATGGAAGAATGCTATCCTACTGGCTTTGACTTCAGCCAGGAGAGTCTTGGAGTTGCAAGCACTCATGGCTGTGGAACCTTATATTATTTTTCATCAAGATAGGGTGTCTTTAAGGACTAATCCTACTTTCATGCCTAAAGTGGTTTCCAAAGTGGCTTTAAATCAAACTATTCACCTGCCAACTATTTTCACTAATCCACAAAATAAGGGGGAAGATCTTGCATTCCTTGGATGTACACAGGCAACTTCGTTTTTACTTGGACAGAACCAAGGATATCAGGAAAACAGAGCAACTGTTTGTTTCTTATGCAACAAATTCCCAAGGCAAAGCTATTTCAAAATGGACCATTTCTAAATGGATTGCTCATGGAATCATATTTTCTTACTCCTCATGGAAAGCAAATCCCAGGAAAAATTAGGACTCGCTCTACCAGAGCTGCTGCTACTTCAGCTGCCTTTCTCAGGGGAGTACCTACCAAAGATATTTTAGAAGCTGCAACTTGGAGTTCAGTGCATACTTTCTCTAAGCACTATAATCTCCCTCTTTACTCTACTCTAAGTCTAGGGCAGGCTTTGCTTCTGCAGTCTTGCAGGGCCTTCTAGCCGCTCCTTCCACTCTTTATCTCAGCTTTGGGATTCAACCCTACAGTGATGACTGCAACAGTGAAACACATAGTACAGTTGTGTACACTTACCATAAATGTAGATGTCTTCACTGTTGCAGTCTGGGTTACCCTCCCTCCTGTCCCCTCTTATACTTTCCTTACTGTGGTTTCCTACTTCACCCTTCTGAGGTGTATTTGGTACAGGGTATGGGGTTTGTTGTATGTTACTTTTTTTGTTTTACTATTAGCCTTCAATTTTGGGCACCTGACATCTGGGGCAAGAAAAACTGGAGAACATGGCATCGGCTGGCAGCTTTGTACTCCCGGCGCTCTGACGTCAGGGAGCATGACTGAACAGCCAATGCCAGACGCAGACTTTGGGATTCTGGCCAACCGAGGGCTGCCTGCTGGCAGGAAGAACCCTACAGTGATGACTGCAACAGTGAAGACACTCTAACATCTACATTTATGGTAAGTGTACACAACTGTACTTTACTCTCATTCCCTGCCTACAACAGGAGTTTCGATGGTGGGCGAAGGCCTGTCACCCAAACAAGGGACAGCCATTCACTCTACCCCCAGCCACACAGACATTAACGACGGATGCATCAGATTATGCCTGGGGAGCCCACATGGCAGGAAGATGTATTCAAGGCACATGGTCCACAAACCAAATGCATCTACATTTCAATCAAAAAGAGATGCTAGCTGTTCAAAATGCCCTGACAGCCTTCAAGGACCTACTAAATCCGGGACAACTACTGATAAAAACAGACAATACCACAGACGTGGAATATGAACAAGCAGTGAAGCACTCATTCTTACCCCCTCTGCAGACTGGCCATGACTTTGTGGGACATAGCATTGACTTAAGTGCATCTGCAGGCACAATTCCTGCCAGGAAAGAATACTCTGGCAGACTAACTAAGCAGAAACCTCATTGATCCCCACGAGTGGAAATTGGATCCACAAGTCTTCAGCATGATAACAAGGAAATGGGGATGTCCGGACATCTGTTTGCATCACCTCATGACTGCCAACTTAAGAGATTCTGCACAAGGACTTATCACAGACAAGCATAGAAAGTGGATGCCCTATCTTTCAGATGGAAAAACTTAACAGTATATGCCTTTCCTCCTCTGCCTCTCCTCCCCAAGGTACTCCTAAAGGTCAGACGGGAGAAGCCAAAAATGATACTGATTGCTCCAGACTGGCCCCGCCAGTACTGGTATCCAATCCTAAGGAACTTGTCTCAATGCCCAGCCTGGACCTTACCTCAAGTGCTGCATCTACTGTCCCAGCAGAACAATCAGATCCTGCACAGCCAACTCAAGACCTTAAATCTGGCAGCATGGTGGATAATGTAGTCATACAAAACACACCTCTCAATAAAGCAGTGATGGATGTCATTTTTGAGGCCAGGAGGCCTAGTACTAGAAAATCATATGCTGGAAAATGGAAGAGATTCTGTGCTTGGAACCAGGCACAAGGAATTGACACAGCTGTACCAAATATTCCTCAGATTTTGCAATACTTAACTGAGATGCTGGACAAAGGCCTGTCCTTTTCATCTATAAAAATTCATGCCTCTGCCATTTCGGCTCATTACAATGCAGAGCCACCAATCTTTTCTCGTCTGTTAAGGCAGTACCTCAGAGGGGCCAAAAATGTAAGGCCTCTAAGGAGATCACCAATACCTGCATGGGACCTCAGTTATGTTTTGGAAAAACTCACCCTGCCTCCTTTTGAGCCAGTCGCTACAGCTGATATGGTTTTTATCTTGGAAAACAGCTCTGCTCCTAGCAATAACCTCAGCAAGATGAGTCTCTGAGCTACAGGCACTCATGGCTGTGGAACCTTTTATCATTTTTTATCCAGACAGGGTTTCTCTGAGGACAAACACAACTTTTATACCTAAGGTAGTGTCCAGTGTGGCCCTTAAGCAAACTATTCATCTGCCTACTTTTTATCCAAACCCACAGAATAAGGGGGAGAGAATTCTGCTTTCTTTGGACATGCACAGACAGCTACGCTTCTATTTGAACAGAACCAAAGCTTTCAGAAAGACAGAGCAACTACTAGTGGCATGTGCTGCAGGATCACAAAGAAAGGCTATCTCAAAGCAGACTGTTTCAAAGTCGATAGGCCACTGCATTCGTTTCTGCTATTCACAACATGGCAAGCCAGTACCTAAGGGCATTAGGCCACATTCAACCAGAGCAGCAGCCACTTCAGCAACCTTCCTCAGAGGAGTACCAACCAAAGATATTTTAGAGGCTGCTACTTGGAGTTCAGTGCACACCTTCACAAAGCACCATCACCTACCACACTAAATCCAGGGCAGGCTTTGCCACTGCAGTTCTGCAGGGCCTAATAGCCACTCCTAATGCTATTTAGCTCCAGCCTCCCAACCTTGGCTTTGGGATTCACCCCAATTGTAATGACTGCAACAGTGAAACACGAAGAACCTAGTACAGTTGTGTACACTTACCATAAGTGTAGATGTTCGAGTGTATTCACTGTTGCAGTCCAGGTTATCCACCCGCCATCCCCCATTTCTTTGCTGTATCTTATCTGTATTCTATACAACCTATGTGGTGTATTTGCTTGTAGATGAAGACAAAATATTTCTTTGGTGCATGCATGTTTTATTGACATATTTTATATCCTACCCTTTTGGGGGTACCTGACATCTGGGGCAAGAAAAACTGAGGAAAATGGGTTCGGCTGCATCTCTTATACCCCTGGCGCACTGACGTCAGGGAAGAGGCGACAGCAACCAATGCCGGACCTAGACTTTGGAATTCAGGCCAACTGAGGGTAGCCTACCAGAGGGTAGCCTACCAGCAGGATAACCCAATTGTAATGACTGCAACAGTGAATTCACTCTAACCTCTACATTTATGGTAAGTGTACACAACTACTTTACTTTACCTTTTAAACCGAAAGGTCATTCTACTAGGGCTTTGGCCACCTCAGTAGCCTTCCAGTCCAGGTTGCCCATGGATTCTATCTGTGTAGCTGCCACGTGGGCAAACCCTCATACCTTTATTTCTCATAAGCTGGATATGGTCTCCAGGAGCAGAGCAGACTTTGGTTCCACTGTTCTTAAGGGTCTGTTACACTGAGCCACCCAGGATGTTAGGTGCTAGGGACGCTGTCCCAACCAGCAAGAACGAAGACGAGATGGACAAGTTATTGTACCTACCATAGCATTCCATGTTAGTTGTCTTCATCTCGCCTTCTTTCTTGCGTCCCACCCTCCATCCCCCAGTCCTAGTGGACCGAGAGGAGTTATGTTTCACTGGCTGATAGTTCTCTTGTTTTTTTTTTTTTTTTCCTCTATTGACTTGGAGACTATGGCAGGTATAGTCAACCTATTTGCATTAGTCTATTCTCTTGCTCTGTCCAGAGTTAGCTATTTCAAATGAGATCTGGGTAGCTATCACTAGGCATTATGGGATAAGGGGTAGCCTCGAGCCAGTAAACAGCTCTCGAGCTGTTGAAGATGGCAGAGTCTGAGCCGAGGATTGGTTCCGATCCCAACCAGCAAGAAGGAAGGCGAGATGAAGACAACTAACATGGAACGTTATGGTAGGTACATAACTTCTTTTCTGGAGCACCTTGGTCATCTTTCTTGTGGTTTAAATCTCCACATTTGGTTGGGAGCCAACCATTACCAGTTCAGAGCCCTGCCCTTGGTCTTACCATAACCACCAGGGTGTTTGTAAAGTGTATGGTAATGGTAGCAGTTCACCTGAGACTGCTAGGATTTGGAGTGTTTCCTTATTTAGACAACTGTCTCTTCACTGCCCCAACCAAGCATCTCCTGGAACAATCCAGGGACTGTTTGCTTCAGCTTTATCAAACACCTAGGCATTGCAGTCAACATCTCCAAATCCAAACTACAACCAGTACGGAGTCTGGAGTTCATCAGTGCCCACTTGAACATAGCAAGTCGGATTGCTTCCCTGCCTGCTGCTCATGTAGATACCATCAGGTTTCAGTTTCAGCAAATCCCTTGTTCATTCTGCTCCCCCAGACAATATCCTTCAGACTGTAGGTTTGATGGCAGCGGCTATAGTCTTAATTCCATTAGCATGTTTCTGTATTCATGTTCAATGGACTCTACCTTTTTAGTTTTCTATTCTGCAACATCCTGTATCCTTCCCACACACTTACTCGGGTATGCAGAATTGATCTTTGTTGGTGCAACCACTCCTTTCTCCTCTAGTTGGCTATGTGACCACTGATGCCTCCTAACTGGTGGGGGGGGGGTATTTCTTGGGATGGCCAGTCCAAGGCATGTGGTCCCCTCGAGACACATTTGCACATCAGTGTCCTAGATATGAGAGCAGTCCTATTAACATTGCAGGCATTTCAAGGTTCTCTCCCTCTGTGGATTACTGCAATTCAAACAGACAACATGTCTGCAGTTTAGTACATCAACAAACAAGGGGGGGGGACCTGGAGGATGTGTCAGTGAGTGATTTCATCTAACTGCTTTTAGTGGCAGCACACATTCCAGGGAAATCTGCTGTACTAGTGGACAAAATTTAATCAGGTCCATTCTGATGTCTCACTCTGAATCGGTCAATGGTGGAGAACGTTTTCCATCATTGGGGTCAGCTTTGCTGTGATTTCTTTGCATTTCCTCACAACAAGTGCAGCAGGTATTTTGCTGCAACCATCCCCCCCCACACACACACACACACACACACCCTCACCCCCAGGGAGAGGCACAGAGAGATGCTCTAGTCTGTTTGACCTTCTGGTCTCCTTTGTCTATCCCCCAGTACCTCCGATTCTAAAAGTCTTACAGAAAGCAAATTGGTTGAAGAGCTCAGTTATCCTCTTTGGCCCCCTTTTGGCCTTGCTGTTTGGTTCCCCTTCCTTTGGTCTCTCTATCCCACATGGATACTTATCTCAGTCCAGACTCTCTCTCATTCCTTGAGGATGAAGCATCCCAATATTCCAGGCATCTAACTGCATGGTTTCCTCAATTCCATTAATAGCTAGACAGCCTGTGCTTTCTTCCTTGGTTCATCATATACTTCTAGCTTCACAGAAAGCTTCTACTAGGAAGCTTTCCAGGAGTAAATTGAATAGATTCTCAATTTGGGCCCTTTAAAAACAAAACTGATCATCTTACTGCTCCTGTTTCTTCAGTACTGGAGTTTTTAGGTTCTCTTTCAGCAAGATGCTAGTTTTTCCACAGTCTGAGTACATTTAGCAGCCATATCAGATTTTCATTCAGTAGAGAGAGCTTCTTGTTTAGCTGTTTCTAAATTGTGCAGTGCTTTCCTAAAGGGCACTTTTCTGTACTCAAGCCTACAATCTGTTACCTCCTTGGATCTGACAGTCATAGTACAGGGGTTGACACAACTTTTTGAACCTTCATCCAAAATTGATTTAAAATTTTTGTCCTGGAGAAAAGCATTTTTATTAGTTTTACATCTACAAAGAGAATTTTCATACCCCGGGCTTTGTCATACAAATTCCTTACATTGTGTTTCACTAAGATAGTTACCTTACGAACCAGTCCATTCTTATCAAAAGTAGCCTCTGAATCGAATGTCAAACAATTTGCCTGTTTTTCTTTCTTAACTTTTCAACTGAGACAGAACACGTTATATCTTTTAGATGTGTATATAGACAACTGTTTCTATTTACACGGGACAAAGGATTTCAGGAAAACACTGTTTTTCTCGCCAAAGAGATTGGTATCCCCAATTTCTAAAGTTACCCTGGCCAAATGGATTATGAATTGCATTTCTTTGGTATATTTCCAGGAAGATCTCTTTTTACCAAAACCTCCCAAGGTGCATGCAGTTAGAGCCATGGCCATTTCTACCTTCTAGTGTAGAACTTCTGTTGTATTTTAACAGCAGCTAGCTGGTCTAATGGCTATACCTTTATCACTCATTACAGAATAGATTCTCCTTCTAGAAAGTAGAACCGTGTTTGGTTCAACAGTTCTCTAGAATATCTTTCCATGAAGACCACCCAAGATTAGTGTAGCTTGGGACTGTCCCATATGTTGAGAGAATGAAGTGAACATCCTATATTAGTTTTATGTACTCGCTAAATATGCATCTGTGTTGATTTTCGTTAAAGTCCCTTTCCCCCTTCCTGTCATCTTGAGTGCTCTGATGGATATTTTGGACCCCCCCGCCCCCAGCACCTTTTATTGAATTTTCACTTGTGACATAGGCATATTTGTATTCAGATAAAAGTAATCAAATTATATTAACATCAACACTTTAATTCACATACATTACTATATATCATATAACCTAAATAATATTATATAAATTCAATTCCTGCTTTTTTTTTAAACAAGTTTGAGTCCTAACTTTACTGTTTCCTTTTTTTCTACTATATTTGGATCTGTAAGGCAGCAAACTCTATCGGAAGTATTGTAGGTTGACCAGGGCATCATGTGTAGGAGGAGATAGAGAGTTGGATCCTCAAGTCTGTTGAATGTGGGTAGAGTTGGATCCGAGTTGGGATCCATAACGCATGTTGAAGAATGAAAATGGGCAACACAGATGCATGGTTATGGTGGGTATGTAGCTTTAATGTCTGTGTTGTCTGTCTTTCCTCAACCCCTCCCCCCCATTCCCTTGTTCGTGATGGTGTTTTCTGTTACTACCTTTTCCTGTGTGTATTCTTATGGTCTTAAAGCTCTAGAGCAGAAATAAGAGCTAGCCTACTAAAATTTATGATTTCTGGTCTCTGAAGAGACTATCCTACTTCCATTTATTTGGTGCTTGGGCAAACTTGAGTTAACTTCAGGGACAGGAGGGGATTGTGGTTAATGGGAGAACTCTGTGCTTTAGATCCAAAGTCTAGAGTGGCCGAAGTTTGAGCCACGATCCGATGACCCATCTGTTGGACTGAAGCAGACATATGTATTGTTATGGGTAAGTACATAACAGATTCCATAGGAGAGGGAAACAAAAGCTAAGGACAGTTCCCATAAGCATCCTCACAGAATGGACCTAGTTGCACAATACAAGGAGTTTGATATAACCCAGTCTCGCACAACATTAACTGCTTGGATGATTACTTTTAGGCACCTTTTTCATAAAAAGGTACTAAGGTGCAACAGGTACTAAAGGAGAAAAGAAATCCTGTTGCTAGGATATCTTGGCAAGTGTAAAATTTTCTAGTTTGTGCCCAGCCAATAACCCGGGGCCCCATCAGGGCTTGTGTACCACTGGTTCTGAAATATTTGTTACTTTCCTCGGGATGTTTTCTCATTCCTGTGTCAAGGTATAGCTTGCAGACATTTCAGAATGTCTGTCCATGGATCCTCCCCTTTCTTTGATTTAGACCTCCTTGAAGACAGGTGGTCTATTCTTGGGGTCTGAACTTGTTGCTGGAAAAGTTAATGATTTTCCTTTGAACTAGCTGTTTGGGTAGATTTAAGGATAATCACATGGAAGACTGCACTTGCTGCTCTTGCAAATGTCAAAGTAATATCTAAGTTGCAAGCTGTCATGCTGGGTAAATCCTGATGTTCGTGTTTCACTGTTGCAGTCCTAACAAATGGGTTATCTGGCTCCCGGTAGCCCTCAGCCAGAATAGCAAAGGTAAGTAAAAATTACATCTGTTGCGGTCGGTTGTAAAGGATGTCAGGGTGTCCGATACAGGAGGAGGCAACCGACGTCACTTTCTCAGTCTGCCTGCCACAGAGCTCGAAGCAGAAGCTTTTCATGCACGAGTCCCAGTTGGCAGTTTACCTTTGGTTTCCAATTACAAGAGTTGAAGTCTACTACAGCTAAGTACCCTGTTTCTTGCCTTAACGAATGTCAGAAAAAGTTATTAATTGCCTTACTGTGGAAAGCAGATTCCCCATTGAGATTTTCATTCCTATTGGATTATTTGTTTAGGCCTTGACCACTACGTTCCCAAGTGTGATCTCTGTGCCTCGTTAATCTGCGTATTATCCATCGTTGGGCTAAGATTTTGGCTAGGCATTCTGGAGTTTGGCCCAAGTTCGTTGGTATGGTGTCTGACTGTCTTCAGGCTTCGGATGTTCCGAAGAAACGCAAGGATAAGTACCGTGACAAGTCTCAGAAAGCTAAGTCCTCTGAGGTTAAGTTGGTAGTCAGGCAGGCGGTAGCCAGTGAGATGCCTTTGCAGTCCGCAGATGTACAACCACAGGCCTTGATGGAGTCAGTCGCTTCGGCCTCCATTTTGCCTTCCGACCTGTCACTGGTCACTTCTTCTGCCAGAGCCGCTAAGCTGACATTGGTGTCGGAGGCCTCTGTTTTGCTTCCTGACAGCAAACTTCTTCCTTCAACCTTTGCTGCAACTTCGGCGGTTGTCAGGCCTCCTGAGTCCTTCAGGCTTGCAGGTAAGTCTTCCACTCGTAAGCCTGTGAAAAGGCAGGCTCCAGCTTCTTCTCATTCTCAATCCCAAATGGATAAAATGGTGAATTTGTTCACTCTCTTATTAGGGGTTTTCAGCCTCCTCCTTCTAAAAGGAGTAGGGATGTTTCTCCTGAGGTTTTGTCCTGCTCAGGTTCTGATTCTTCCATCATTTCTGCTGACGAATTTTCTCAGGCTTTTTCTCCTTTTGAGGATTCAGATGCAGAGGAGTCCATCCCTTCGGCCTCTCCTCCAGAGGATTTCTCTTTTGGTGATTATTTAAATTCCCATTTAAAATGTTCTCTGAGGGTAAGTCAGGATTATCCCCAAACCAAGAAACTTATTAGGGAGTTTCTGGATTTACCTCAGCATAAGCCTCTTGCTATTCCCCCTGTGTTGGAAGTTGGTGTTTTTCTGGAAAATTCCTAGTCTCCAAATTCGGTTCCTCCTGCTCCCAGGAAACCTGACGGGTACTACAGAGTCCCTGATTCTCATTGGTTTCTTTTCAGGTATCTGTTGGCGGATTCGGAGGTTATTTTTCAGGGCCCTAAAGAATTTAAGGCCACTGTTACCTGGAATCGTGTTCCCTCTGACAGGGAGCCTAGGAGCCTAGATAGGTGGGGCAAGAAGGTTTATACCTCTGCCACCCTAGCTATTAGGGCTACCAATTGTCTGTTTCATATGCTAAAGTACCAGCAGCACACCTTGGAGGCTATTAAGTCTAGGATAGCAAGTGTAAGTCTTTTGGCAAAGAGTAAAGACTTGCAGGATTTACTGAATTCCACCAGTCTGGTCAATAAGCATTCTTTGCATTGTGGTTTTGACATCCCTGAGGCTTCCAGCAGGGCTACGGCTACTGGGTCTGTTAGAAAGCATGCTTGGCTCAGAGAACAGCCTCTTCGAAAACCTGTCAAGGCTAAGCTTTTGGATGTACCATTGCATAAAGACAGTCTTTTTAGCAGCAGAGCAGAGGAGGTACTGAAGATGGATAATAAGGCCAAGTCCATGCAAATTGTTAAGGATTTTCTTTAAGTTCAACCCCCTTGCTTTAGCAGGAATTACCCTTCCAAGCTTTGGACCTTTCCTGATTCCAGCAGACAGAACCATTCCAGGACTAGAAGTTACAAATCGTTTAGGGGGGCTACCCCTCAAAGGTCTAGGCATTGGCAGGCTTCCACTTCTAAAGGGGGAAGCTCCAAGCCTGCATCTTAATCAAAACACTCAATTACTTTTTACAACTTTTGCCTGTTCTTGCTTGCCGGGGAGTCCTTTTAGGAGGAAGGTTGACCCTTTTTTGCAGATGTCTGGTCCACTATCACAGATGACAAATGGGTGCTCAGAACATTGTCCCTAGGGCACAAGTTTTCTTTCTGCACCTTTCCAACTCCCAAGGGATTCCCGGACATTCCTCCAAACCAAAGGGCATTAGTAGAAAAACAAATTTAATCTGTCTCATCTGAGAGTAATAGAATCGGTTCCTGCTCATCAGATGGGCCATTGCTTATATTCCAGGCTTTTCCTAGTTCCAGAAAAAGAAGACACCTGGTGTCCTATCCTGTATCTTTCCATTCTGAACTCTTTTCTAGTAATTCCAAAGTTCAAAATGCTTGCTCTGCATCGGTTGCTACCACTGCTAGAAAGGGATTCGTGGCTGGTAAACTTGGATCTCAAATAGGCTTATCTGCACATTCCTATCAGGGAAAGTTGCAGGCAGTACCTTCGTTTCAGAGTGGCTGAGCAACATTACCAATTCTCTGCACTGTCCTTTGGCTTATCTACTGCTCCCAGAGACTTCATAAAGTGCCTGTCCCCAGTCGTCGCTTTTTTGCAGGCAGAAGAAAATTCAGATTTACCCATACTTGGATGACTGTCTAATTCAAACAAGTTCTCAGGAACAGCTATTAAAGGATCTGGAATTCGTAAAGACTCTTCTCTCTCTTCCCTGGGTTACACTCTCAATGTGGAAAAATCGAAAATGGTACCATCCAAGGAGAACATTCCTGGGAGTGAGTCTGAATGCAGCCACCCAGGTAATATGTCTCACTCAGGAGAAGCAGACAACTCTTTACTTCAAGGACTTGACAAACCTGTCCCAGCTCCTTGCAAGGAAATACTGCAAGCTCTGGGATTCATGGCATCTTGTATTCTCATGATTCCATATGCAAGACTGCATATGAGGAAATTGCAATGGTACCTCAAGAACATTTAGTGTCGACACACAGAGGACCTGGATATGATGATTCCTCTGCTTCCGTCTCTGCAGGCAGAGTTTCTATGGTGGGCGACAGCCTGTCTACAAAACAAAGGCATGCCTTTTCGGGCATCTCTTGCCACTCAAGTTCTGACTACAGACTCATTGGACTACGCCTGGGGAGCACACCTGGATGGCAGATGGATACAGGGATGTTGGAACGCCCAGCAGATGCACCTGCACATCCAAAAGAGTTGATTGCAGTTCAGCAGGCCTTACTAGCTTTCAAGCATCTTCTTTCTCCAGGGACCCAGCTTGTCGGGACAGACAACACCACAGTCATGTGGTACATCAATAAGCAGGGAGGGTCCCACTCTTACCCCCTGTGCAGGGAAAACATGAATCTTTGATCATGGCAGCATCCCAGGACCTGCATCTCCTAGCTCAGTTTCTTCCAGGAAGGCTCACTGTTTTGGCAGACCAGTTGAGCAGGCAAACCCTGGATCCTCCCGAGTGGCAGCTGAACATAGCAGTCTTTTACAGCATCATTCAACATTTGGGCACTCCTCAGGTGGATCGTTTCTCCTCCCCAGACAGCCATCTGCTACCTCTCTTGCACCAGACAGCAGCACAACAGAGCCTGGAAAGTGGATGCTCTGTCCTACCCTTGGACATTGCCATCTGTTTACTCCTTCCCTCCTCCTCTTCCCAGAGTATTGGTGAAGATCGGGGACAAAAGTCCAAGGACTATTCTAGGCCAGTCCGGAGCTATGAGACAGCATTGGTATCCGCTGCTTCGCAGTCTCTCCCATCTTCCTCCTTGGCACCTTCCTCTGAAGCCAGATCTTTTGGTTCAGGAAAGGGGAAACATTTTACATCCTCATCT